>NW_026689811.1:87500-175000 GCF_943734765.1 Anopheles ziemanni | reverse complement strand
AACATCATGGTGCACGTCTCGTGACGGGTGTCACGGCGTAGTTAAATGTATGCGATACATTTCTCAAATATAAGCGCTCAGTCATCTGTACATCATGGTAGGTTCCCACGACGTGCAATATGCGTTCAACTTATCAATGTTCATGTGTCCTGCAGTTCACATTATGACGCGCAGTTAGCTGCGGTCTTCATCGATCCATGAGCCGAGTGATCCACTGCCGAGGGTGACTAACTTGCGTAAGCCGCCGCTGTGCGCGTATACCCGTTCCCCGTAGGGAGGAGCAAGCCGCCGCTTAGAGACGAAGCATAAAGTGTCCTCATTCCACATAGGGCAAGCTGGATTAATCCATTTTACCCAGGACGGCCGAAGCGGCGTGGACCAGGGGAGAACTGAACCTTATACTTCACACCACAGTAAGTCTACGTGTCCTCTTCCACATAGGGCAAGCTAGAACTAACTATCTTACCCAGGACTGCCGAAGCAGCGTGGACCAGGGGAGGAACACACTTTTCATGGAAACGTAAGGCATCCATGACTGCCATAACGTAAGCCGCCGCTGTGCGCGTATACCCGTTCCCCGTAGGGAGGAGCAAGCCGCCGCTTAGAGACGAAGCATAAAGTGTCCTCATTCCACATAGGGCAAGCTGGATGAATCCATTTTACCCAGGACGGCCGAAGCGGCGTGGACCAGGGGAGAACTGAACTTTATACTTCACACCACAGTAAGTCTACGTGTCCTCTTCCACATAGGGCAAGCTAGAACTAACTATCTTACCCAGGACTGCCGAAGCAGCGTGGACCAGGGGAGGAACACACTTTTCATAGAAACGTAAGGCATCCATGACTGCCATAGTGCGTAAGCCGCCGCTGTGCGCGTAAACCCGTTCCCCGTAGGGAGGAGTCAAGCCGCCGCTTAGAGACGAAGTATGAAGTGTCCTCTTCCACATAGGGCAAGCTAGAATGAACTATCTTACCCAGGACCGCCGAAGCAGCGTGGACCAGGGGAGAACTGAACTTTATACTTCACACCACAGTATTGAGTAATGTGCCCTCTTCCACATAGGGCAAGCTGGAATGTTCCATTTTACCCAGGACGGCCGAAGCGGCGTGGACCAGTGGAGGACTACACAATCATGAGGTTTGATATCGACTTGTGTGTTTCAATAGGGTACCGATGGTATGTTTTGAACCGATTTGATTTAGCCATTCTGAAGTCATCACTTGGTTGAAGCGCTGAACTAGGGAGGGGCATCGTTTACATATATATTGGTTTTCGCATGCTCTACTAGGTTAATGTCATAGGGTTGGCTATCGAGCATGCCCAAGTGATGACTTGATTGTGTGCTTGCTTGAATTCTTCACATTTCATACCATCGGTTAGTTGTCGAATCATTCCTCGATCATAACCTTCGTTCTTGGTTCATGTATGCTCTCTTCCACATAGGGCAAGCTAGAATTAACTATCTTACCCAGGACCGCCGAAGCAGCGTGGACCAGGGGAGAACTATACTTTGTCTTGTATGCCCTCTTCCACATAGGGCAAGCTAGAACTAACTATCTTACCCAGGACCGCCGAAGCAGCGTGGACCAGTGGAGGACTATACTTTGTTCATTACACCACAGTATTAAGTATGGTGTCCTCTTCCACATAGGGCAAGCTAGAACTAACTATCTTACCCAGGACCGCCGAAGCAGTGTGGACCAGGGGAGGACTACACAATCATGAGGTTTGATATCGACTTGTGTGTTTCAATAGGGTACCGATGGTATGTTTTGAACCGATTTGATTTAGCCATTCTGAAGTCATCACTTGGTTGAAGCGCTGAACTAGGGAGGGGCATCGTTTACATATATATTGGTTTTCGCATGCTCTACTAGGTTAATGTCATGAGGTTGGCTATCGAGCATGCCCAAGTGATGACTTGATTGTGTGCTTGCTTGAATTCTTCACATTTCATACCATCGGTTAGTTGTCGAATCATTCCTCGATCATAACCTTCGTTCTTGGTTCATGTATGCTCTCTTCCACATAGGGCAAGCTAGAATTAACTATCTTACCCAGGACCGCCGAAGCAGCGTGGACCAGGGGAGAACTATACTTTGTCTTGTATGCCCTCTTCCACATAGGGCAAGCTAGAACTAACTATCTTACCCAGGACCGCCGAAGCAGCGTGGACCAGTGGAGGACTATACTTTGTTCATTACACCACAGTATTAAGTATGGTGTCCTCTTCCACATAGGGCAAGCTAGAACTAACTATCTTACCCAGGACCGCCGAAGCAGTGTGGACCAGGGGAGGACTATACTTTATACTTCACACACTAGCCATACTGAAGTCATCACTTGGTTGAAGCGCTGAACTACGGCGGGGTAATCGTTTACAGGTTATAATCATATAGCTGCATGCTCATTAGTAGATAATGGAATATTGTATGGCAATATGAGCATGCCCAAGTGATGACTTTGTTTCAAGCTCAACAGGTAGGGTATTGAGTCCTCTTCCACATAGGGCAAGCTAGAATGAACTATCTTACCCAGGACCGCCGGAGCAGCGTGGACCAGTGGAGGACTCTATACTTTATACTTCACACCACAGTATTGAGTACGACTTGCATAAAGCCCCTAATGAGAACCACGAGGGCTCTCTCAATGTAGAACCACAAGGGCTCTAGTACCGATTCTCTCGGTACGGCTTGGTCCGTGTTCCTTTATGCTTGTACTCTTAGAAAGTCTCAACCCGGAGGTCTTGACTTTGATTGTCATAGTTGGACTACGACGGGGCATCCGACCATTGCTGATCGAACACCCCTGATTCACCATCTTTCGGGTAGGCGGTACGCGTACCTCCGGACGCGGAAGTCTCAACCCGGAGGTCTTGACTTTGATTGTCATAGTTGGACTACGACGGGGTATCCGACTCATCGAATACCCCAGAAGCACACCATCTTTCGGGTAGGCGGTACGCGTACCTCCGGACGCGGAAGTCTCAACCCGGAGGTCTTGACTTTGATTGTCATAGTTGGACTACGACGGGGTATCCGACTCATCGAATACCCCAGAAGCACACCATCTTTCGGGTAGGCGGTACGCGTACCTCCGGACGCGGAAAGTCTCAACCCGGAGGTCTTGACTTTGGTTGTCATAGTTGGACTATGACGGGGCATCCGACCATTGCTGATCGAACACCCCTGTTACACCATCTTTCGGATAGGCGGTGCGCGACACCACCGACGCGGAAAGTCTCAACCCGGAGGTCTTGACTTTGTATTGTTGGATAGTCCTCTTCCACTATAGGGCAAGCTGGAAATATTCCATTTTACCCAGGACTGCCGAGGCAGCGTGGACCAGGGGAGAACTTCACGGAATCTTCAGGCATCCATGATTGCCATAGTGCGTAAGCCGCCGCTGTGTGCGTCAACTCGTTCCCCGTGAGGAGGAGTCTAGCCGCCGCTAAAAGACGAAGCATTAAGTGTCCTCATTCCACTATAGGGCAAGCTAGAATTAACTATCTTACCCAGGACCGCCGAAGCAGCGTGGACCAGGCGAGGACTATACTTTATACTTCACACCACAGTATTGAGTACGACTTGCATAAAGCCCCTAATGAGAACCACGAGGGCTCTCTCAATGTAGAACCACGAGGGCTCTAGTACCGATTCTCTCGGTACGGCTTGGTCCGTGTTCCTTTATGCTTGTACTCGCGGAAAGTCTCAACCCGGAGGTCTTGACTTTGATTGTCATAGTTGGACTACGACGGGGCATCCGACCATTGCTGACCGAACACCCCTGATTCATCATCTTTCGGATAGGAGGTGCGCCCACCTCCGACGCGGAAGTCTCAACCCGGAGGTTCGGACTTAGAGTTTTTCCCATTTAAAAGTTTTTCTCTTAGCCATACTGAAGTCATCACTTGGTGAACGATTGAACTAGGGCGGGTTAATCGTTTATAGGTATCATGTGGTTTGCATGCTCTCTTAGGTTAAGGTCATGTGGTTGGCTATCGAGCATGCCCAAGTGATGACTTTGTTTCACGCTTGCTTGATTTCTTCATGATTCCCTGTTATATAGTGTAATCATTCGAGAACAGGGAATCTTTGGTTTTGCTCAACAGGTATTGGATGTCAACTTGGTATCTAGATCGCATTAAGTCTCAACCCTTAGGTTCGGACTTGTATAGTGACATCTTGTTACGGTCTTGAGTCTCAACCCGCAGGTTCGGACTACTTAGTGTTTGATCGAATATAATATGGCAACTTGTGCCTAAGTCTCAACCCGCAGGTTCGGACTTCTGTTTATTTGGCCAATGTATGTATAAGGCAACTTGTGCCTAAGTCTCAACCCGCAGGTTCGGACTTGTGTATTTGTTCGAAGTCATGTATAAGGCAACGTGTGCCTAAGTCTCAACCCGCAGGTTCGGACTTGTTAGTGTTTCGTCAACTTTCATATGGCAACTTGTGCCTAAGTCTCAACCCGCAGGTTCGGACTTGTGTATTTGTTCGAAGTCATGTATAAGGCAACTTGTGCCTAAGTCTCAACCCGCAGGTTCGGACTTGTTAGTGTTTCGTCAACTTTCATATGGCAACTTGTGCCTGAGTCTCAACCCGCAGGTTCGGACTTCTATAGTGTTTCGTCAATTATCATATGGCAACTTGTGCCGAAGTCTCAACCCGCAGGTTCGGACTTCTGGAAGGATCACTTGGCCACTAATGATCCTTCCGCAGGTTCACCTACGGAAACCTTGTTACGACTTTTACTTCCTCTAAATCATCAAGTTCGGTCAACTTCGATAAAGCAGACGCGGTTCACGAGGATCCAGCGAACGATCATCTCCAAAGACCTCACTAAATAATCCATCGGTAGTAGCGACGGGCGGTGTGTACAAAGGGCAGGGACGTATTCAACGCTGGCTGATGACCAGCACTTACTAGAAGTTCCGAGTTCATATGGACCATTGCAATCCATAATCCCTACTAAGTGAGTATTTGAGTGATTTCCCGTTCCTCTCGGAATAGGAGACACGCTGCTACCCACATTGTAGCACGCGTGTAGCCCAGAACATCTAAGGGCATCACGGACCTGTTATCGCTCGATCTCATTTTGCTAAACACAAATTGTCCTGCTAAGCAGCGTACCGTAAGTGCACTTGCGCACACGAACAGCGAAGGTGTCAGGTCATACTCCACCGAAAGGTCCTAACCCGTTCCAATCGGCATCGACGCATTAACGCTGACTGCGTTCTAGTTAGCATATGTGAGTCACGTTCGTTATCGGAATTAACCAGACAAATCAATCCACGAACTAAGAACGGCCATGCACCACTACCCTTAAATTTGAGAAAGAGCTATTAATCTGTCTCACCTCCATAAGTTCGGACCTGGTAAGTTTTCCCGTGTTGAGTCAAATTGAACCGCAAGCTCCATTTCATTGTGGTGCCCTTCCGTCAATTCCTTTAAGTTTCAACTTTGCAACCATACTTCCCCCGGAACCTGACTTTGGTTTCCCGGAAGCTACTGAGAGCACCTGGTTGTAGCGTCTCCCAATTGCTAGTTGGCATCGTTTACGGTTAGAACTAGGGCGGTATCTAATCGCCTTCGATCCTCTAACTTTCGTTCTTGATTAAAGAAAGCATCCTTGACAAATGCCTTCGCTTTAGTTAGTCTTACGACGGTCTACGAATTTCACCTCTCGCGCCGTAATACTAGTGTCCCCAACTACTTCTGTTAATCATTACCTCCGGTCTGAGTACAAACCAATGAAAGATTAGACCAAGGTCGTATTCCATTATTCCATGCAAGATTATTCTAGGGCGTTTGGGCACCCTGCTTTAAGCACTCTAATTTGTTCAAGGTAAACGTGAGCGGTCGAGCTCTATGTTACACTTGCACCCGTTGAAGGGCACACCATGACACAGACTTGGTGCCCTACCACACCATTGAGTCGCAACCAGATTCCGACTTGGCCCACCGACCACGGGTTGACCGGGTCGGCGGAGCCGGACTGTGTTGGACAAGTATCAACTTCGAACGTTTTAACCGCAACAATTTTAATATACGCTAGTGGAGCTGGAATTACCGCGGCTGCTGGCACCAGACTTGCCCTCCACTTGATCCTCGTAGAAGGATTTATGCTCTACTCATTCCAATTATGAAACATCATTAAAGAGTTTCATATTGTTATTTCTCGTCACTACCTCCCCGTCCCGGGATTGGGTAATTTACGCGCCTGCTGCCTTCCTTGGATGTGGTAGCCATTTCTCAGGCTCCCTCTCCGGAATCGAACCCTGATTCCCCGTTACCCGTTGCAACCATGGTAGTCCTCTATACTACCATCCATAGTTGATAGGGCAGATATTTGCGAGATCTGTCGTCGGTGCGAGACCATACGATCAGCATCATTATCCAGACTTCAACTCAATGACACGGAGAACCCGCGATTGGTTTGACTAATAAGTGCACCAGTTCCCGCGAGGGTCCTGGCATGTTGCATGTATTAGCTCTAGATTTTCCACAGTTATCCAAGTAACTAGGTTGATGATCTCGTAAATTATAGCTGTTATACTGAGCCTTATGCGGTTTCACATTAAATCTGTTTGTACTTAGACATGCATGGCTTAACCTTTGAGACGAGCGTATATTACTGGTAGGATCAACCAGAATTCCGACTTTGCGTTCGAATGTTCATTGTCCCATTGCACCCGGAGGAGCAAACACCACGTTCTATATGTTGTCAAGTCCGGTAGCACACGGGAGGCGAGCCCCCGTGCGAACCTCATTGCCCTCGTATCACACACACACCCGATGCACCGGACAGGCACTTGAGCGGCATTCGACTCCGCTAAGCGCTCGTGCGCCCGATTGTGCATGCGCTGACGGGGCCTTCATACCCCTACCACAGCGACCTTATGCCAAACTTCCATGAATACTTAGGTGAGCTGACAAGGGCCTTCATTTCCCTACCATCAACTAAAGGACACGCTAGGCGCGTCCGATCATTGCAACTGCGGGGCTTTCATACCCCAATCACCACAGTACGCAATTCACCAGAGTTTAATCACAACCCCCCCGGACATGGCACACTATTAACTTGCAACAAAACTTAGTGTGTGCCGGGCACATCGGTTCCACAAAATCATTCCCGATGTACCCCAATTGGGGTTGTGAACGCATCCATGGTCCTCTGACACACCCAACCAAGCGTGGATACTACATACCTCAAACACCCAGTACACTAACAGACAAATCAACATATGGTTGCTTTCCCCCAGACATTTGCCAATCACTTGGCACCCGGACGGGAACTCGCTCCTGATTGCGCCATTGCCACCCATTTGCCAAGAGCGAGTTCTGTATGTAGATTTCATTTGGAAAGACAACCGTGTACTGGATATTCTATCCGACGATTACAGATGACGAGTACGAGACTCGACTACACTCACGGATAATACATTTTGGGTCGAGATTGCTTTCGGGGTTTTCGATTGGTCTTGCGCTTGTAAACGTATAACTTTGACTTGTGGTAACCTCGGTATGTTAGTCGATCACGTGGTTGTGAACTGGGTACGGGTGGGCAATCTGTTCACTTGCACTCTGGGTAGGAATATGGTGAGCGCTATAGGTTAAAGATCATGGTATGGTTCCATCGTGATGACTTTCGCTAGATAGTAGGATGTTTGGATAGTTATAACGTTTTTGGCCATTTGTTCATAGTGTTCGGTTCATTGAGGAATTCGATTGGTCTTTGCTTCACACACGTGGTCGATCACTTGGATGTGAACTAGGGTGAGAATAAGGTGTTCACTAGTGCTCTTAGGTTTTGGATCAGTACTGAGCACTTGATTGGTTTCGCATAATATGTATCCATAGTGATGACTCTTTCCAGCTTAAGATTTCGTTACCAGTTTCGAATCCTCCCCACGTTCGCTTTTACTTGGTTAGGTTTTCGAGTGTAGATTTGAAAGCAATCTCATGTATGTATCCCATCTGATATAAGCCACTGACAGTTCATGTCACCTCGTTCAACTCTCGCTGGGTCACAGAAGTATGTTACTGCGCCCATTATCCCTACTCGGATAGGTTCGGTTCGTTCGTTTTATACTACGGTGAGTAAACTCAATTTGTGCATCGCATAGCCATGGAAAGCAAGCTTTCGCGGGCCTCTTCGACTGTTTTGATACGAGCTGTGCCCGTGATGCTTGTCATCCCAGGATACTAGACCCCTTTGGACGACCGCATGACCATCAGAAAGTAAATTCCACGTTCGATTTGGGGTGTGAACCCCGAACATAAAGTCTTTGTGTAGAACCACGAGGGCTCTATAGTACCGATTCTCTCGGTACGCTTGGTCCGTGTTCCTTTATGTTCGTACTCTTGTGAATAAGATTCACGTTCGTTTTGGGATATTTGCTACTGTCACCGTTTGAGTACTATGGGGCTTGAACCCCTAACATAAAGTCTTTGTGTAGAACCACGAGGGTTCTATAGTACCGATTCTCTCGGTACGCTTGGTCCGTGTTCCTTTATGTTCGTACTCTTGTGTGTATAATATTCATGTTCGGTTTGGGATATTTGCTACTTTCACCAGGGTCCCGTTCTTCATACAAGTCTGCCTTGCTAATGTGGTAACTTTATAGTGTAGTTCTGACATCCCAATTTTGGGACTTAGCCGATTTTTCATGTATTTCCATATGACCCATAGGGTCCCTTTCTTCATACAAGCTTGCCTAGGGCGATCGGTCAAAACTTGTCTTACTATTCGATTGGTCTTCGCACTTTCACCCTAGGCAGTTCGCCTAGGTCTGTCTTCTTGAGGAGGCCAAAACCCGAAATAAGGAGGCCATCTCGGACTTAGTCGATTTTTCATAAATTCATAGAAATTCATATGTAAGGATGCTGCGAGATGAATGGGATGCTGCATGGAGATGAATCTTGATCTCCTACATCTCTCATCTCAATACAGCATCCCTACTTAAAGGCATCTCGGACTAAGTCGATTTTTCATAAATTCTAAGAAAATCATATGTTAGGATGCTGGGAGATGAATTGGATGCTGTATGGAGATGAATCTTGATCTCCTACATCTCCCATCTCAATACAGCATCCCTACTTAAAGGCATCTGGGACTTAGTCGATTTTTCATAAATTCTAAGAAAAACATATGTAAGGATGCTGCGAGATGAATGGGATGCTGCATGGAGATGAATCTTGATCTTCTACATCTCCCATCTTAATACAGCATCCCTACCTAAAGGCATCTCGGACTTAGTCGATTTTTCATAAATTCTAAGAAATTCATATGTTAGGATGCTGCGAGATGAATGGGATGCTGCATGAAGATGAATCTTGATCTTCTTCATCTCCCATCTCAATACAGCATCCCTACTTAAAGGCATCTCGGACTTAGTCGATTTTTCATATATTCTAAGAAAAACATATGTTAGGATGCTGCGAGATGAATGGGATGCTGCATGGAGATGAATCTTGATCTTCTTCATCTTTCATCTTAAAACAGCATCCCTTCTTAAAGGCATCTCGGACTTAGTCGATTTTTAATAAATTCTAAGAAAATCATATGTTAGGATGCTGCGAGATGAATGGGATGCTGCATGGAGATGAATCTTGATCTTCTTCATCTCCCATCTTAATACAGCATCCCTACTAAAAGGCATCTCGGACTTAGTCGATTTTTCATAAATTCATAGAAATTCATATGTTAGGATGCTGCGAGATGAATGGGATGCTGCATGGAGATGAATCTTGATCTCCTACATCTCCCATCTCAATACAGCATCCCTACTTAAAGGCATCTCTGACTTAGTCGATTTTTCATAAATTCTAAGAAAAACATATGTTAGGATGCTGCGAGATGAATGGGATGCTGCATGCAGATGAATCTTTATCTTCTTCATCTCCCATCTTAATACAGCATCCCTACTTAAAGGCATCTCGGACTTAGTCGATTTTTCATAAATTCTAAGAAAAACATATGTTAGGATGCTGCGCGATGAATGAGATGCTGCCTGGAGATGAATCTTGATCTTATTTATCTCCCATCCTAAACCAGCATCCCTACTTAAAGGCATCTCGGACTTAGTCGAATTTTCATAAATTCTTTCGAAAAACATATGTTAGGATGCTGCGAGATGAATGGGATGCTGCATGGAGATGAATCTTGATCTTCTTCATCTCCCATCTTAATACAGCATCCCTACTTAAATGCATCTCGGACTTAGTCGATTTTTCATAAATTCTAAGAAAAACATATGTTAGGATGCTGCGCGATGAATGAGATGCTGCCTGGAGATGAATCTTGATCTTATTTATCTCCCATCCTAAACCAGCATCCCTACTTATAGGCATCTCGGACTTAGTCGATTTTTCATAAATTCTAAGAAAAACATATGTTAGGATGCTGCGAGATGAATGGGATGCTGCATGGAGATGAATCTTGATCTTCTTCATCTCCCATCTTAATACAGCATCCCTACTTAAATGCATCTCGGACTTAATCGATTTTTCATAAATTCTAAGAAATTCATATGTTAGGATGCTGGGAGATAAATGGGATGCTGCATGGAGATGAATCTTGATCTTCTTCATCTCCCATCTTAATACAGCATCCCTACTTAAAGGCATCTCGGACTTAGTCGATTTTTCATAAATTCTTAGAAATTCATATGTTAGGATGCTGCGAGATGAATGGGATGCTGCATGGAGATGAATCTTGATCTTCTTCATCTCCCATCTTAATACAGCATCCCTACTTGATGGCATCTCGGACTTAGTCGATTTTTCATAAATTCTAAGAAAAACATATGTTAGGATGCTGCGAGATGAATGGGATGCTGCATGGAGATGAATCTTGATCTTCTACATCTTCCATCTTAATACAGCATCCCTTCTTAAAGGCATCTCGGACTTAGTCGATTTATCATAAATTCTAATAAAAACATATGTTAGGATGCTTAGAGATGAATGGGATGCTGCATGGAGATGAATCTTGATCTCCTTCATCTCTCATCTCAATACAGCATCCCTACTTAAAGCCATCTCGGACTTAGTCGATTTTTCATAAATTCTAAGAAATTCATATGTTAGGATGCTGCGAGATGAATGGGATGCTGCATGGAGATGAATCTTGATCTTCTTCATCTCCCATCTTAATACAGCATCCCTACTTAAAGGCATCTCGGACTTAGTCGATTTTTCATAAATTCTAAGTAAAACATATGTTAGGATGCTGCGAGATGAATGGGATGCTGCATGGAGATGAATCTTGATCTTCTTCATCTCCCATCTTAATACAGCATCCCTACTTAAAGGCATCTCGGACTTAGTCGATTTTTCATAAATTCTAAGAAATTCATATGTTAGGATGCTGCGAGATGTATGGGATGCTGCATGGAGATGATTCTTGATCTTCTTCATCTCCCATCTCAATACAGCATCCCTCTTTAAAGGCATCTCGGCCTTAGTCGATTTTTCATAAATTCTTAGAAAAACATATGTTAGGATGCAGCGAGATGAATGGGATGCTGCATAGAGATGAATCTTGATCTTCTACATCTCCCATCTTAATACAGCATCCCTACTGAAATGCATCTCGGACTTAGTCGATTTTTCATAAATTCTTAGAAAAACATATGTTAGGATGCAGCGAGATGAATGGGATGCTGCATAGAGATGAATCTTGATCTTCTACATCTCCTATCGTAATACAGCATCCCTACTTAAAGGCATCTCGGACTTAGTCGATTTTTCATAAATTCTAAGAAAAACATTTGTTAGGATGCTGCGAGATGAATGGGATGCTGCATGGAGATGAATCTTGATCTTCTTCATCTCCCATCTCAATACAGCATCCCTACTTTAAGGCATCTCGGACTTAGTCGATTTTTCATAAATTCTAAGAAAAACATATGTTAGGATGCAGCGAGATGAATGGGATGCTGCATAGAGATGAATCTTGATCTTCTACATCTCCCATCTTAATACAGCATCCCTACTGAAAGGCATATCGGACTTAGTCGATTTTTCATAAATTCTTAGAAAAACATATGTTAGGATGCTGCGAGATAAATGGGATGCTGCATGGAGATGAATCTTGATCTTCTTCATCTCCCATCTTAGTACAGCATCCCTACTTAAAGGCATCTCGGACTTAGTCGATTTTTCATAGATTCTTAGAAAAACATATGGTAGGATGCTGCGAGATGAATGGGATGCTGCATGGAGATGAATCTTGATCTTCTTCATCTCCCGTCTTAATACAGCATAACTACTTAAAGGCACCTCGGACTTAGTCGATTTTTCATAAATTCTAAGTAAAACATATGTTAGGATGCTGCGAGATGAATGGGATGCTGCATGGAGATGAATCTTGATCTTCTTCATCTCCCATCATAATACAGCATCCCTACTTAAAGGCATCTCGGCCTTAGTCGATTTTTCATAAATTCTAAGAAAAACATATGTTAGGATGCTGAGAGATGAATGTGATGCTGCATGGAGATAAATCTTGATCTTTTACATCTCCTATCTTAATACAGCATCCCTACTTAAAGGCATCTCGGACTTAGTCGATTTTTCATAGATTCTTAGAAAAACATATGGTAGGATGCTGCGAGATGAATGGGATGCTGCATGGAGATGAATCTTGATCTTCTTCATCTCCCATCATAATACAGCATCCCTACTGAAAGGCATCTCGGACTTAGTCGATTTTTCATAAATTCTTAGAAAAACATATGTTAGGATGCTGCGAGATAAATGGGATGCTGCATGGAGATGAATCTTGATCTTCTTCATCTCCCATCTTAATACAGCATCCCTACTTAAAGGCATCTCGGACTTAGTCGATTTTTCATAGATTCTTAGAAAAACATATGTTAGGATGCTGGGAGATGAATGGGATGCTGCATGGAGATAAATCTTGATCTTTTTCATCTCCCATCTTAACACAGCATCCCTACTTAAAGGCATCTCGGACTTAGTCGATTTTCCATAAATTCTTAGAAAAACATATGTTAGGATGCTGGGAGATGAATGGGATGCTGCATGGAGATGAATCTTGATCTTCTTCATCTCCCATCTTAATACAGCATCCATGCTTAAAGGCATCTCGGACTTAGTCGATTTTTCATAAATTCTAAGAAATTCATATGTTAGGATGCTGCGAGATGAATGGGATGCTGCATGGAGATGAATCTTGATCTTCTTCATCTCCCATCTTAATACAGCATCCCTACTTAAAGGCATCTCGGACTTAGTCGATTTTTCATACATTCTAAGAAATTCATATGTTAGGATGCTGGGAGATGAATGGGATGCTGCATGGAGATGAATCTTGATCTTCTTCATCTCCCATCTTAATACAGCATCCCTACTTAAAGGCATCTCGGACTTAGTCGATTTTTCATAAATTCTAAGAAATTCATATGTTAGGATGCTGCGAGATGAATGGGATGCTGCATGGAGATGAATCTTGATCTTCTTCATCTCCCATCTCGATACAGCATCCCTACTTAAAGGCATCTCGGACTTAGTCGATTTTTCATAAATTCATAGAAAAACATATGTTAGGATGCTGCGAGATGAATGAGATGCTGCATGGAGATGAATCTTGATCTTCTTCATCTCTCATCTCAATACAGCATCCCTACTTAAAGGCATCTCGGACTTAGTCGATTTTTCATAAATTCATAGAAATTCATATGTTAGGATGCTGGGAGATGAATGGGATGCTGCATGGAGATGAATCTTGATCTTCTTCATCTCCCATCCTAATACAGCATCCCTACTTAAAGGCATCTCGGACTTAGTCGATTTTTCATAAATTCTAAGAAAAACATATGTTAGGATGCTGGGAGATGAATTGGATGCTGCATGGAGATGAATCTTGATCATCTTCATCTCCCATCTTAATACAGCATCCCTACGTAAAGGCATCTCGGACTTAGTCGATTTATCATAATTTCTTAGAAAAACACATGTTAGGATGCTGCGAGATGAATGGGATGCTGCATGGAGATGAATCTCGATCTTCTTCATCTCCCATCTTAATACAGCATCCCTACTTAAAGGCATCTCGGACTTAGACGATTTTTCATAAATTCTAAGAAAAACATATGTTAGGATGCTGCGAGATGAATTGGATCCTGCATGGAGATGAATCTTGATCTTCTTCATCTCCCATCTTAATACAGCTTCCCTACTTAAAGGCATCTCGGACTTAGTCGATTTTGCATAAATTCTAAGAAAAACATATGTTAGGATGCTGCGAGATGAATGGGATGCTGCATGGAGATGAATCTTGATCTTCTTCATCTTCCATCTTAATACAGCATTCCTACTTCAAGGCATCTCGGACTTAGTCGGTTTTTCATAAATTCTTAGAAAAACATATGTAAGGAGGCTGCGAGATGCATGGGATGGTGCATGGAGATGAATCTTGATCTTATGCATCTCCCATCTTAATAGAGCGTCCCTACTTAAATGCATCTCGGATTTAGTTGATTTTTCATAAAATCTAAGAAAAACATATGTTAGGATGCTGCGAGATGAATGGGATGCTGCATGGAGATGAATCTTGATCTCCTACATCTCCCATCTCGATACAGCATCCCTACTTTAAGGCATCTCGGACTTAGTCGATTTTTCATAAATTCTAAGAAATTCATATGTTAGGATGCTGCGAGATGAATGGGATGCTGCATGGAGATGAATCTTGATCTCCTACATCTCTCATCTCAATACAGCATCCCTACTTAAAGCCATCTCGGACTTAGTCGATTTTTCATAAATTCTAAGAAAAACATATGTTAGGATGCTGCGAGATGAATGGGATGCTGCATGGAGATGAATCTTGATCTTCTTCATCTCCCATCTTAATACAGCATCCCTACTTAAAGGCATCTCGGACTTAGTCGATTTTTCATAAATTCTAAGAAATTCATATGTAAGGATGCTGGGAGATGAATGGGATGCTGCATGGAGATGAATCTTGATCTTCTTCATCTCCCATCTTAATACAGCATCCCTACTTAAAGGCATCTCGGACTTAGTCGATTTTTCATAAATTCATAGAAATTCATATGTTAGGATGCTGCGAGATGAATGGGATGCTGCATGGAGATGTATCTTGATCTCCTACATCTCCCATCTCAACACAGCATCCCTACTTAAAGGCATCTCGGACTTAGTCGATTTTTCATGAATTCATAGAAATTCATATGTTAGGATGCTGCGAGATGAATGATATGCTGCATGGAGATGAATCTTGATCTTCTTCATCTCCCATCTTAATACAGCATCCCTACTTAGAGGCATCTCGGACTTAGTCGGTTTTACATAAATTCTAAGAAATTCATATGTTAGGATGCTGGGAGATGAATGGGATGCTGATGAATCGATTTTTCATAAATTCTAAGAAATTCATATGTTAGGATGCT
Source organism: Anopheles ziemanni (assembly GCF_943734765.1). Taxonomy (NCBI): domain Eukaryota; kingdom Metazoa; phylum Arthropoda; class Insecta; order Diptera; family Culicidae; genus Anopheles; species Anopheles ziemanni. The sequence continues at coordinate 159,554 of NW_026689811.1, read as the reverse complement.
GGGAGATGAATGGGATGCTGCATGGAGATGAATCTTGATCTTCTTCATCTCCTATCTTAATACAGCATCCCTACTTAAAGGCATCTCGAACTTAGTCGATTTTTAATAAATTATAAGTAAAACATATGTTAGGATGCTGAGAGATGAATGGGATGCTGCATGGAGATGAATCTTGATCTCCTACATCTCTCATCTCAATACAGCATCACTACTTAAAGCCATCTCGGACTTAGTCGATTTTTCATAAATTCATAGAAATTCATATGTTAGGATGCTGCGAGATGAATGGGATGCTGCATGGAGATGAATCTTGATCTCCTACATCTCTCATCTCAATACAGCATCCCTACTTAAAGGCATCTCGGACTTAGTCGATTTTTCATAAATTCTAAGAAAACATATGTTAGGATGCTGCGAGATGAATAAGATGCTGCATGGAGATGAATCTTGATCTCCTACATCTCCCATCTCAATACAGCATCCCTACTTAAAGGCATCTCGGACTTAGTCGATTTTTCATAAATTCATAGAAATTCATATGTTAGGATGCTGCGAGATGAATGGGATGCTGCATGGAGATGAATCTTGATCTTCTTCATCTTCCATCTTAATACAGCATCCCTACTTAAAGGCATCTCGGACTTAGTCGATTTTTCATAAATTCTAAGAAAAACATATGTTAGGATGCTGCGAGATGAATAAGATGCTGCATGGAGATGAATCTTGATCTCCTACATCTCCCATCTCAATACAGCATCCCTACTTAAAGTCATCTCGGACTTAGTCGATTTTTCATAAATTCATAGAAATTCATATGTTAGGATGCTGCGAGATAAATGGGATGCTGCATGGAGATGAATCTTGATCTCCTTCATCTCCCATCTCAATACAGCATCCCTACTTAAAGCCATCTCGGACTTAGTCGATTTTTCATAAATTCATAGAAATTCATATGTTAGGATGCTGGGAGATGAATGGGATGCTGCTTGGAGATGAATCTTGATCTTCTTCATCTCCCATCTCAATACAGCATCCCTACTTAAAGGCATCTCGGACTTAGTCGATTTTTCATAAATTCTAAGAAAAACATATGTTAGGATGCTGCGAGATGAATAAGATGCTGCATGGAGATGAATCTTGATCTCCTACATCTCCCATCTCAATACAGCATCCCTACTTAAAGGCATCTCGGACTTAGTCGATTTTTCATAAATTCATAGAAATTCATATGTTAGGATGCTGCGAGATAAATGGGATGCTGCATGGAGATGAATCTTGATCTCCTTCATCTCCCATCTCAATACAGCATCCCTACTTAAAGGCATCTCGGACTTAGTCGATTTTTCATAAATTCATGAAAATTCATATGTTAGGATGCTGGGAGATAAATGGGATGCTGCATGGAGATGAATCTTGATCTTCGTCATCTTCCATCTTAATACAGCATCCCTACTTAAAGGCATCTCGGACTTAGTCGATTTTCCATAAATTCTAAGAAAAAAATATGTTAGGATGCTGGGAGATGAATGGGATGCTGCATGGAGATGAATCTTGATCTTCTTCATCTCCCATCTAACTACAGCATCCCTACTTAAAGGCATCTCGGACTTAGTCGATTTTTCATAACTTCTAAGAAAAAAATATGTTGGGATGCTGCGAGATGAATGGGATGCTGCAAGAAGATGAATCTTGATCTTCTTCATCTCCCATCTTAATACAGCATCCCTACTTAAAGGCATCTCGGACTTAGTCGATTTTCCATAAATTCTAAGAAAAACATATGTTAGGATGCTGCGAGATGAATAAGATGCTGCATGGAGATGAATCTTGATCTTTTTCATCTCCCATCTCAATACAGCATCCCTACTTAAAGCCATCTCGGACTAAGTCGATTTTTCATAAATTCTAAGAAATTCATATGTTAGGATTCTGCGAGATGAATGGGATGCTGCATGGAGATGAATCTTGATCTCCTACATCTCCCATCTCAATACAGCATCCCTACTTAAAGCCATCTCGGACTTAGTCGATTTTTCATAAATTCACAGAAATTCATATGTAAGGATGCTGCGAGATGAATGGGATGCTGCATGGAGATGAATCTTGATCTCCTACATCTCCCATCTCAAAACAGCATCCCTACTTAAAGGCATCTCGGACTTAGTCGATTTTTCATAAATTCATAGAAATTCATATGTTAGGATGCTGCGAGATGAATGGGATGCTGCATTGAGATGAATCTTGATCTCCTACATCTCCCATCTCAATACAGCATCCCTACCTAAAGGCATCTCGGACTTAGTCGATTTTTCATAAATTCTAAGAAATTCATATGTTAGGATGCTGCGAGATGAATGGGATGCTGCATGGAGATGTACGTTGATCTCCTACATCTCCCATCTCAATACAGCATCCCTACTTAAAGGCACCTCGGACTTAGTCGATTTTTCATAAATTCTAAGAAATTCATATGTTAGGATGCTGCGAGATGAATGAGATGCTGCATGGAGATGAATCTTGATCTCCTACATCTCCCATCTCAATACAGCATCCCTACCTAAAGGCATCTCGGACTTAGTCGATTTTTCATAAATTCTAAGAAATTAATATGTTAGGATGCTGGGAGATGAATATGATGTTGCATGGAGATGAATCTTGATCTTCTTCATCTCCCATCTTAATACAGCATCCCTACTTAAAGGCATCTTGGACTTAGTCGATTTTTCATATATTCATAGAAATTCATATGTTAGGATGCTGCGAGATGAATGGGATGCTGCATGGAGATGAATCTTGATCTTCTTCATCTCCCATCTTAATACAGCATCCCTACTTAAAGGCATCTCGGACTTAGTCGATTTTGCATAAATTCTAAGAAAAACATATGTTAGGATGCTGGGAGATGAATGGGATGCTGCATGGAGATGAATCTTGATCTTCTTCATCTCCCATCTTAATACAGCATCCCTACTTAAAGGCATCTTGGACTTAGTCGATTTTTCATAAATTCTAAGAAATTCATATGTTAGGATGCTGCGAGATGAATTGGATGCTGCATGGAGATGAATCTTGATCTTCTGCATCTCCCATCTCAATACAGCATCCCTACTTAAAGGCATTTCGGACTTAGTCGATTTTTCATAAATTCTAAGAAAAACATATGTTAGGATGCTGCGAGATGAATGGGATGCTGCATGGAGATGAATCTTGATCTCCTACATCTCCCATCTCAATTCAGCATCCCTACTTAAAGACATCTCGGACTTAGTCGATTTTTCATAAATTCTAAGAAAAACATATGTTAGGATGCTGGGAGATGAATGGGATGCTGCATGGAGATGAATCTTGATCTTCTGCATCTCCCATCTTAATACAGCATCCCTACTTAAAGGCATCTCGGACTTAGTCGATTTTTCATAAATTCTAAGAAATTCATATGTTAGGATGCTGGGAGATGCATGGGATGCTGCATGGAGATGCATCTTGATCTTCTACATCTCCCATCTCAATACAGCATCCCTTCTTAAAGGCATTTTGGACTTAGTCGATTTTTCATAAATTCTAAGAAAAAGATATGTTAGGATGCTGCGAGATGAATGGGATGCTGCATGGAGATGAATCTTGATCTTCTTCATCTCCCATCTTAATACAGCATCCCTATTTAAAGGCATCTCGGACTTAGTCGATTTTACATAAATTCTAAGAAATTCATATGTAAGGATGCTGGGAGATGAATGGGATGCTGCATGGAGATGAATCTTGATCTTCTTCATCTCCCATCTTAATACAGCATCCCTACTTAAAGGCATCTCGGACTTAGTCAATTTTTCATAAATCCATAGAAATTCATATGTTAGGATGCTGCGAGATGAATGGGATGCTGCATGGAGATGAATCTTGATCTTCTTCATCTCCCATCTCGATACAGCATCTCTACTTAAAGGCATCTCGGACTAAGTCGATTTTTCATAAATTCTAAGAAAAACATATGTTGGGATGCTGCGAGATAAATGGGATGCTGCATGGAGATGCATCTTGATCTTCTACATCTCCCATCTCAATACAGCATCCCTTCTTAAAGGCATTTTGGACTTAGTCGATTTTTCATAAATTCTAAGAAAAAGATATGTTAGGATGCTGCGAGATGAATGGGATGCTGCATGGAGATGAATCTTGATCTTCTTCATCTCCCATCTTAATACAGCATCCCTACTTAAAGCCATCTCGGACTTAGTCGATTTTCATGAATTCTTATAAAAACATATGTTAGGATGCTGGGAGATGAATAAGATGCTGCATGGAGATGAATCTAAATCTTCTTCATCTCCCATCTTAATACAGCATTCCTACTTAAAGGCATCTTGGACTTATTCGATTTTTCATAAATTCTAAGAAAAACATACGTTAGGATGCTGCGAGATGAATGGGATGCTGCATGGAGATGAATCTTGATCTTCTTCATCTCCCATCTTAATACAGCATCCCTACTTAAAGGCATCTCGGACTTAGTCGATTTTTCATAAATTCTAAGAAATTCATATGTTAGGATGCTGCGAGATGAATGGGATGCTGCATGGAGATGAATCTTGATCTTCTTCATCTCCCATCTTAATACAGCATCCCTACTTAAAGGCATCTCGGACTTAGTCGATTTTTCATAAATTCTAAGAAATTCATACGTTAGGATGCTGCGAGATGAATGGGATGCTGCATGGAGATGAATCTTGATCTTCTTCTTCTCCCATCTTAATACAGCATCCCTACTTAAAGGCATCTCGGACTTAGTCGATTTTTCATAACTTTTAAGAAAAACATATGTTAGGATGCTGCGAGATGAATGGGATGCTGCATGGAGATGAATCTTGATCTTCTTCATCTCCCATCTTAATACAGCATCCCTACTTAAAGGCATCTCGGACTTAGTCGATTTTTCATAAATTCTAAGAAATTCATATGTTAGGATGCTGGGAGATGAATGGGATGCTGCATGAAGATGAATCTTGATCTCCTACATCTCCCATCTCAATACAGCATCCCTAATTAAAGGCATCTCGGACTTAGTCGATTTTTCATAAATTCATAGAAATTCATATGTTAGGATGCTGCGAGATGAATGGGATGCTGCATGGAGATGAATCTTGATCTCCTACATCTCTCATCTCAATACAGCATCCCTACTTAAAGCCATCTCGGACTAAGTCGATTTTTCATAAATTCATAGAAATTCATATGTTAGGATGCTGCGAGATGAATGGGATGCTGCATGGAGATGAATCTTGATCTCCTACATCTCTCATCTCAATACAGCATCCCTACTTAAAGGCATCTCGGACTTAGTCGATTTTTCATAAATTCTAAGAAAAACATATGTTAGGATGCTGCGAGATGAATGGGATGCTGCATGGAGATTAATCTTGATCTTCTTCATCTCCGATCTTAATACAGCATCCCTACTTAAAGGCATCTCGGCCTTAGTCGATTTTTCATAAATTCTAAGAAAAACATATGTTAGGATGCTGAGAGATGAATGTGATGCTGCATGGAGATAAATCTTGATCTTTTACATCTCCTATCTTAATACAGCATCCCTACTTAAAGGCATCTCGGACTTAGTCGATTTTTCATAGATTCTTAGAAAAACATATGGTAGGATGCTGCGAGATGAATGGGATGCTGCATGGAGATGAATCTTGATCTTCTTCATCTCCCATCATAATACAGCATCCCTACTGAAAGGCATCTCGGACTTAGTCGATTTTTCATAAATTCTTAGAAAAACATATGTTAGGATGCTGCGAGATAAATGGGATGCTGCATGGAGATGAATCTTGATCTTCTTCATCTCCCATCTTAATACAGCATCCCTACTTAAAGGCATCTCGGACTTAGTCGATTTTTCATAGATTCTTAGAAAAACATATGTTAGGATGCTGGGAGATGAATGGGATGCTGCATGGAGATAAATCTTGATCTTTTTCATCTCCCATCTTAACACAGCATCCCTACTTAAAGGCATCTCGGACTTAGTCGATTTTCCATAAATTCTTAGAAAAACATATGTTAGGATGCTGGGAGATGAATGGGATGCTGCATGGAGATGAATCTTGATCTTCTTCATCTCCCATCTTAATACAGCATCCATGCTTAAAGGCATCTCGGACTTAGTCGATTTTTCATAAATTCTAAGAAATTCATATGTTAGGATGCTGCGAGATGAATGGGATGCTGCATGGAGATGAATCTTGATCTTCTTCATCTCCCATCTTAATACAGCATCCCTACTTAAAGGCATCTCGGACTTAGTCGATTTTTCATACATTCTAAGAAATTCATATGTTAGGATGCTGGGAGATGAATGGGATGCTGCATGGAGATGAATCTTGATCTTCTTCATCTCCCATCTTAACACAGCATCCCTACTTAAAGGCATCTCGGACTTAGTCGATTTTCCATAAATTCTTAGAAAAACATATGTTAGGATGCTGCGAGATGAATGGGATGCTGCATGGAGATGAATCTTGATCTTCTTCATCTCCCATCTTAATACAGCATCCCTACTTAAAGGCATCTCGGACTTAGACGATTTTTCATAAATTCTAAGAAAAACATATGTTAGGATGCTGCGAGATGAATGAGATGCTGCATGGAGATGAATCTTGATCTTCTTCATCTCTCATCTCAATACAGCATCCCTACTTAAAGGCATCTCGGACTTAGTCGATTTTTCATAAATTCATAGAAATTCATATGTTAGGATGCTGGGAGATGAATGGGATGCTGCATGGAGATGAATCTTGATCTTCTTCATCTCCCATCCTAATACAGCATCCCTACTTAAAGGCATCTCGGACTTAGTCGATTTTTCATAAATTCTAAGAAAAACATATGTTAGGATGCTGGGAGATGAATTGGATGCTGCATGGAGATGAATCTTGATCATCTTCATCTCCCATCTTAATACAGCATCCCTACGTAAAGGCATCTCGGACTTAGTCGATTTATCATAATTTCTTAGAAAAACACATGTTAGGATGCTGCGAGATGAATGGGATGCTGCATGGAGATGAATCTCGATCTTCTTCATCTCCCATCTTAATACAGCATCCCTACTTAAAGGCATCTCGGACTTAGACGATTTTTCATAAATTCTAAGAAAAACATATGTTAGGATGCTGCGAGATGAATTGGATCCTGCATGGAGATGAATCTTGATCTTCTTCATCTCCCATCTTAATACAGCTTCCCTACTTAAAGGCATCTCGGACTTAGTCGATTTTGCATAAATTCTAAGAAAAACATATGTTAGGATGCTGCGAGATGAATGGGATGCTGCATGGAGATGAATCTTGATCTTCTTCATCTTCCATCTTAATACAGCATTCCTACTTCAAGGCATCTCGGACTTAGTCGATTTTTCATAAATTCTTAGAAAAACATATGTAAGGAGGCTGCGAGATGCATGGGATGGTGCATGGAGATGAATCTTGATCTTATGCATCTCCCATCTTAATAGAGCGTCCCTACTTAAATGCATCTCGGATTTAGTTGATTTTTCATAAAATCTAAGAAAAACATATGTTAGGATGCTGCGAGATGAATGGGATGCTGCATGGAGATGAATCTTGATCTCCTACATCTCCCATCTCGATACAGCATCCCTACTTTAAGGCATCTCGGACTTAGTCGATTTTTCATAAATTCTAAGAAATTCATATGTTAGGATGCTGCGAGATGAATGGGATGCTGCATGGAGATGAATCTTGATCTCCTACATCTCTCATCTCAATACAGCATCCCTACTTAAAGCCATCTCGGACTTAGTCGATTTTTCATAAATTCTAAGAAAAACATATGTTAGGATGCTGCGAGATGAATGGGATGCTGCATGGAGATGAATCTTGATCTTCTTCATCTCCCATCTTAATACAGCATCCCTACTTAAAGGCATCTCGGACTTAGTCGATTTTTCATAAATTCTAAGAAATTCATATGTAAGGATGCTGGGAGATGAATGGGATGCTGCATGGAGATGAATCTTGATCTTCTTCATTTCCAATCTCTATACAGCATCCCTACTTAAAGGCATCTCGGACTTAGTCGATTTTTCATAAATTCTAAGAAAAACATATGTTAGGGTGCTGCGAGATGAATGGGAAGCTGCATGGAGATGAATCTTGATCTTCTTCATCTCCCATCTTATTACAGCATCCCTACTTAAAGGCATCTCGGACTTAGTCGATTTTTCATAAATTCTAAGAAAAACATATGTTAGGATGCTGCGAGATGAATGGGATGCTGCATGGAGATGAATCTTGATCTCCTACATCTCTCATCTCAATACAGCATCCCTACTTAAAGGCATCTCGGACTTAGTCGATTTTTCATAAATTCTAAGAAAAACATATGTTAGGATGCTGCGAGATGAATGGGATGCTGCATGGAGATTAATCTTGATCTTCTTCATCTCCGATCTTAATACAGCATCCCTACTTAAAGGCATCTCGGACTTAGTCGATTTTTCATAAATTCTAAGAAAAACATAAGTTAGGATGCTGCCAGATGAATGAGATGCTGCAAGGAGATTTATATTGATCTTCTTCATGTCCCATCTTAATACAGCATCCCTACTTAAAGGCATCTCGGACTTAGTCGATTTTTCATAAATTCTAAGAAAAACATATGTTAGGATGCTGCGAGATGAATGGGATGCTGCATGGAGATGAATCTTGATCTTCTTCATCTCCGATCTTAATACAGCATCCCTACTTAAAGGCATCTCGGACTTAGTCGATTTTTCATAAATTCTAAGAAATTCATATGTTAGGCTGCTGCGAGATGAATGGGATGCTGCATGGAGATGAATCTTGATCTTCGTCATCTCCCATCTCAATACAGCATCCCTACTTAAAGGTATCTCGGACTTAGTCGATTTTTTCATAAATTCTGAGAAAAACATATGTTAGGATGCTGCGAGATGAATGGGATGCTGCATGGAGATGAATATTGATCTTCTTCATCTCCCGTCTTAATACAGCATCCCTACTTAAAGGCACCTCGGACTTAGTCGATTTTTCATAAATTCTAAGTAAAACATATGTTAGGATGCTGCGAGATGAATGGGATGCTGCATGGAGATGAATCTTGATCTCCTACATCTCCCATCTCAACACAGCATCCCTACTTAAAGGCATCTCGGACTTAGTCGATTTTTCATGAATTCATAGAAATTCATATGTTAGGATGCTGCGAGATGAATGATATGCTGCATGGAGATGAATCTTGATCTTCTTCATCTCCCATCTCAATACAGCATCCCTACTTAAGGGCATCTCGGACTTAGTCGATTTTTCATAAATTCTAAGAAATTCATATGTTAGGATGCTGCGAGATGAATGGGATGCTGCATGGAGATGAATCTTGATCTTCTCCATCTCCCATCTTAATACAGCATCCCTACTTAAAGGCATCTCGGACTTAGTCGATTTGTCATAAATTCTAAGAAAAACTTATGTTAGGATGCTGCGAGATGAATGGGATGCTGCATGGAGATGAATATTGATCTTCTTCATCTCCCGTCTTAATACAGCATCCCTACTTAAAGGCACCTCGGACTTAGTCGATTTTTCATAAATTCTAAGTAAAACATATGTTAGGATGCTGCGAGATGAATGGGATGCTGCATGGAGATGAATCTTGATCTTCTTCATCTCCCATCTTAATACAGCATCCCTACTTAAAGGCATCTCGGACTTAGTCGATTTTTCATAAATTCTAAGAAATTCATATGTTAGGATGCTGCGAGATGAATGGGATGCTGCATGGAGATGAATCTTGATCTTCTTCATCTCCCATCTTAATACAGCATCCCTACTTAAAGGCATCTCGGACTTAGTCGATTTTTCATAAATTCATAGAAATTCATATGTTAGGATGCTGGGAGATGAATGGGATGCTGCATGGAGATGAATCTTGATCTTCTTCATCTCCCGTCTTAATACAGCATCCCTACTTAAAGGCACCTCGGACTTAGTCGATTTTTCATAAATTCTAAGTAAAACATATGTTAGGATGCTGCGAGATGAATGGGATGCTGCATGGAGATGAATCTTGATCTTCTTCATCTCCCATCTTAATACAGCATCCCTACTTAAAGGCATCTCGGACTTAGTCGATTTTTCATAAATTCTAAGAAATTCATATGTTAGGATGCTGCGAGATGAATGGGATGCTGCATGGAGATGAATCTTGATCTTCTTCATCTCCCATCTTAATACAGCATCCCTACTTAAAGGCATCTCGGACTTAGTCGATTTTTCATAAATTCATAGAAATTCATATGTTAGGATGCTGGGAGATGAATGGGATGCTGCATGGAGATGAATCTTGATCTTCTTCATCTCCCATCTTAATACAGCATCCCTACTTAAAGGCATCTCGGACTTAGTCGATTTTTCATAAATTCATAGAAATTCATATGTTAGGATGCTGCGAGATGAATGGGATGCTGCATGGAGATGAATCTTGATCTCCTACATCTCTCATCTCAATACAGCATCCTTACTTAAAGCCATCTCGGACTTAGTCGATTTGTCATAAATTCATAGAAATTCATATGTTAGGATGCTGCGAGATGAATGGGATGCTGCATGCAGATGAATATTGATCTCCTACATCTCCCGTCTCAATACAGCATCCCTACTTAAAGGCATCTCGGACTTAGTCGATTTTTCATAAATTCATAGAAATTCAAATGTTAGGATGCTGGGAGAGGAATGGGATGCTGCATGGAGATGAATCTTGATCTCCTACATCTCTCATCTCAATACAGCATCCTTACTTAAAGCCATCTCGGACTTAGTCGATTTTTCATAAATTCTAAGAAAAACATATGTTAGGATGCTGCGAGATGAATGGGATGCTGCATGGAGATGAATCTTGATCTTCTTCATCTCCCATCTTAATACAGCATCCCTACTTAAATGCATCTCGGACTTAGTCGATTTTTCATAAATTCTAAGAAAAACATATGTTAGGATGCTGCGAGATGAATGGGATGCTGCATGGAGATGAATCTTGATCTTCTTCATCTCCCATCTTAATACAGCATCCCTACTTAAAGGCATCTCGGACTTAGTCGATTTTTCATAAATTCTAAGAAATTCATATGTTAAGATGCTGCGAGATGAATGGGATGCTGCATGGAGATGAATCTTGATCTTCTTCATCTCCCATCTTAATACAGCATTACTACTTAATGGCATCTCGGACTTAGTCGATTTTTTATAAATTCCAAGAAAAACATATGTTAGGATGCTGGGAGTTGAATGGGATGCTGCATGGAAATGAATCTTGATCATCTTCATCTCCCATCTCAATACAGCATCCCTACTTAAAGGCATCTCGGACTTAGTCGATTTTTCATAAATTCATAGAAATTCATATGTTAGGATGCTGGGAGATGAATTGGATGCTGCATGGAGATGAATCTTGATCTTCTACATCTCCCATCTTAATGCAGCATCCCTACTTGAAGGCATCTCGGACTTAGTCGATTTTTCATAAATTCTAAGAAATTCATATGTTAGGATGCTAGGAGATGAATGGGATGCTGCATGGAGAAGAATCTTGATCTTCTTCATCTCCCATCTTAATACAGCATCCCTACTTAAAGGCATCTCGAACTTAATCAATTTTTCATAAATTCTAAGAAATTCATATGTCAGGATGCTGCGAGATGAATGGGATGCTGCATGGAGATGAATCTTGATCTTCTTCATCTCCCATCTTAATACAGCATCCATACTTAAAGGCATCTCGGACTTAGTCGATTTTTCATAAATTCTAAGAAATTCATATGTAAGGATACTGCGAGATGAATGAGATGCTGCATGGAGATGAATCTTGATCTTCTTCATCTCCCATCTCAATACAGCATCCCTACTTAAATGCATCTCGGACTTAGTCGATTTTTCATAAATTCTTAGAAAAACATATGTTAGGATGCTGCGAGATGAATGGGATGCTGCATGGAGATGAATCTTGATCTTCTTCATCTCCCATCTTAATACAGCATCCCTACTTAAAGGCATCTCGGACTTAGTCGATTTTTCATAAATTCTAAGAAAAACATATGTTCGGATGCTGGGAGATGAAAAGGATGCTGTCTGGAGATGAATCTTGATCTTCTTCATCTCCCATCTTAATACAGCATCCCTACTTAAAGGCATCTCGGACTTAGTCGATTTTTCATAAATTCTAAGAAAAACATATGTTAGGATGCTGCGAGATGAATGGGATGCTGCATGGAGATGAATCTTGATCTTCTTCATCTCCCATCTTAATACAGCATCCCTACTATAAGGCATCTCGGACTTAGTCGATTTTTCATAAATTCTAAGAAAAACATATGTTAGGATGCTGCGAGATGATTGGGATGCTGCATGGAGATGAATCTTGATCTTCTACATCTCCCATCTTAATACAGCATCCCTACTTAAAGGCATCTCGGACTTAGTCGATTTTTCATAAATTCTAAGAAAAACATATGTTAGGATGCTGCGAGATGCATGGGATGCTGCATGGAGATGAATCTTGATCTTCTTCATCCCCCATCTTAATACAGCATCCCTACTTAAAGGCATCTCGGACTTAGTCGATTTTTCATAAATTCTAAGAAAAACATATGTTAGGATGCTGCGAGATGCATGGGATGCTGCATGGAGATGAATCTTGATCTTCTTCATCTCCCGTCTCAATACAGCATCCCTACTTAAATGCATCTCGGACTTAGTCGATTTTTCATAAATTCTTAGAAAAACATATGTTAGGATGCTGCGAGATGAATGGGATGCTGCATGGAGATGAATCTTGATCTTCTTCATCTCCCATCTTAATACAGCATCCCTACTTAAAGGCATCTCGGACTTAGTCGATTTTTAATAAATTCTAAGAAAAACATATGTTAGGATGCTGCGAGATGATTGGGATGCTGCATGGAGATGAATCTTGATCTTCTTCATCTCCCATCTTAATACAGCATCCCTACTTAAAGGCATCTCGGACTTAGTCGATTTTTCAAAAGTTCTAAGAAAAACATATGTTAGGATGATGCGAGATGAATGGGATGCTGCATGGAGATGAATCTTGATCTTCTTCATCTCCCATCTTAATACAGCATCCCTACTTAAAGGCATCTCGGACTTAGTCGATTTTTCATAAATTCTCAGAAATTCATATGTTAGGATGCTGCGAGATGAATGGGATGCTGCATGGAGATAAATCTTGATCTTCTTCATCTCCCATCTCAATACAGCATCCCTACTTTAAGGCATCTCGGACTTAGTCGAATTTTCATAAATTCTAAGAAAAACATAAGTTAGGATGCTGCGAGATGAATGGGATGCTGCATGGAGATGAATCTTGATCTTCTTCATCTCCCATCTCAATACAGCATCCCTACTTAAAGGCATCTCGGACTTAGTCGATTTTTCATAAATTCTAAGAAATTCATATGTTAGGATGCTGCGAGATGAATGGGATGCTGCATGGAGATGAATCTTGATCTTCTTCATCTCCCATCTTAATACAGCATCCCTACTTAAAGGCATCTCGGACTTAGTCGATTTTTCATAAATTCTAAGAAATTCATATGTTAGGATGCTGCGAGATGAATGGGATGCTGCATGGAGATGAATCTTGATCTTCTTCATCTCCCATCTCAATACAGCATCCCTACTTAAAGGCATCTCGGACTTAGTCGATTTTTCATAAATTCTAAGAAATTCATATGTTAGGATGCTGCGAGATGAATGGGATGCTGCATGGAGATGAATCTTGATCTCCTACATCTCCCATCTCAATACAGCATCCCTACTTAAAGGCATCTCGGACTTAGTCGATTTTTCATAAATTCATAGAAATTCATATGTTAGGATGCTGCGAGATGAATGGGATGCTGCATGGAGATGAATCTTAATCTGCTACATCTCCCATCTCAATACAGCATCCCTACTTAAAGGCATCTCGGACTTAGTCGATTTTTCATAAATTCATAGAAATTCATATGTTAGGATGCTGGGAGATGAATGGGATGCTGCATGGAGATGAATCTTGATCTCCTACATCTCCCATCTCAATACAGCATCCCTACTTAAAGCCATCTCGGACTTAGTCGATTTTTCATAAATTCTAAGAAAAACATATGTTTGGATGCTGCGAGATGAATGGGATGCTGCATGGAGATGAATCTTGATCTTCTTCATCTCAATCTTAAAACAGCATCCCTACTTAAAGGCATCTCGGACTTAGTCGATTTTTCATAAATTCTAAGAAAAACATATGTTTGGATGCTGCGAGACGAATGGGATGCTGCATGGAGATGAATCTTGATCTTCTACATCTCCCATCTTTATACAGCATCCCTACTTAAAGGCATCTCGGACTTAGTCGATTTTTCATAAATTCTAAGAAAAACATATGTTAGGATGCTGCGAGATGGATGGGATGCTGCATGGAGATGAATCTTGATCTTCTTCATCTTCCATCTTAATACAGCATCCCTACTTAAAGGCATCTCGGACTTAGTCGATTTTTCATAAATTCTAAGAAATTCATTTGTTAGGATGCTGCGAGATGAATGGGATGCTGCATGGAGATGAATCTTGATCTACTTCATCTCCCATCTTAAAACAGCATCCCTACTTGAAGGCATCTCGGACTTAGTCGATTTTTAATAAATTCTAAGAAAAACATAAGTTAGGATGCTGGGAGATGAATGGGATGCTGCATGGAGATGAATCTTGATCTTCTTCATCTCCCATCTTAATACAGCATCCCTACTTAAAGGCATCTCGGACTTAGTCGATTTTTCATAAATTCTAATTAAAACATATGTTAGGATGCTTAGAGATGAATGGGATGCTGCATGGAGATGAATCTTGATCTTCTTCATCTCCCATCTTAATCCAGCATCCCTACTTAAAGGCATCTCGGACTTAGTCGATTTTTCATAAAATCTTAAAAATTCATATGTTAGGATGCTGCGAGATGAATGGGATGCTGCATGGAGATGAATCTTGATCTTCTTCATCTCCCATCTTAATACAGCATCCCTACTTAAAGGCATCTCGGACTTAGTCGATTTTTCATAAATTCTAAGAAAAACATATGTAAGGATGCTGCGAGATTTATGGGATGCTGCATGGAGATGAATCTTGATCTTCTTCATCTCCCATCTCAATACAGCATCCCTACTTAAAGGCATCTCGGACTTAGTCGATTTTTCATAAATTCTAAGAAAAACATATGTTAGGATGCTGGGAGATGCAAAGGATGCTGCATGGAGATGTATCTTGATCTTCTTCATCTCCCATCTTAATACAGCATCCCTACTTAAAGGCATCTCGGACTAAGTCGATTTTTAATAAATTTTAAGAAAATCATATGTTAGGATGCTGGGAGATGTATGAGATGCTGCATGGAGATTAATCTTGATCTTCTTCATCTCCCATCTTAATACAGCATCCCTACTTAAAGGCATCTCGGACTTAGTCGATTTTTCATAAATTCATAGAAATTCATATGTTAGGATGCTGCGAGATGAATGGGATGCTGCATGGAGATGAATCTTGATCTTCTTCATCTCCCATCTTAATACAGCATCCCTACTTAAAGGCATCTCGGACTTAGTCGATTTTTCATAAATTCTAAGAAAAACATATGTAAGGATGCTGCGAGATTTATGGGATGCTGCATGGAGATGAATCTTGATCTTCTTCATCTCCCATCTCAATACAGCATCCCTACTTAAAGGCATCTCGGACTTAGTCGATTTTTCATAAATTCTAAGAAAAACATTTGTTAGGATGCTGCGAGATGAATGAGATGCTGCATGGAGATGCATCTTGATCTTTTTCATCTCCCATCTTAATACAGCATCCCTACTTAAAGGCATCTCGGACTTAGTCGATTTTTCATAAATTCTTAGAAATTCATATGTAAGGATGCTGCGAGATGAATGGGATGCTGCATGGAGATGAATCTTGATCTTCTTCATCTCCCATCTCGATACAGCATCCCTACTTAAAGGCATCTCGGACTTAGTCGATTTTTCATAAATTCTAAGAAAAACATATGTTAGGATGCTGCGAGATGAATGGGATGCTGCATGGAGATGAATCTTGATCTTCTTCATCTCCCATCTTAATACAGCATCCCTACTTAAATGCATCTCGGACTTAGTCAATTTTTCATAAATTCTAAGAAAAACATATGTTAGGATGCTGCGAGATGAATGGGATGCTGCATGGAGATGAATCTTGATCTCCTACATCTCTCATCTCAATACAGCATCCCTACTTAAAGCCATCTCGGACTTAGTCGATTTTTCATAAATTCATAGAAATTCATATGTGAGGATGCTGCGAGATGAATGGGATGCTGCATGGAGATGAATCTTGATCTCCTACATCTCTCATCTCAATACAGCATCCCTACTTAAAGCCATCTCGGACTTAAACGATTTTTCATAAATTCATAGAAATTCATATGTTAGGATGCTGGGAGATTAATGGGATGCTGCATGGAGAAGAATCTTGATCTTCTTCATCTCTCATCTTAATACAGCATCATTACTTAAAGGCATCTCGGACTTAGTCGATTTTTCATAAATTCTAAGAAATTCATATGTTAGGATGCTGCGAGATGAATGGGATGCTGCATGGAGATGAATCTTGATCTTCTTCAACTCCCATCTCGATACAGCATCCCTACTTAAAGGCATCTCGGACTTAGTCGATTTTTCATAAATTCTAAGAAAAACATATGTTAGGATGCTGCGAGATGAATGGGCTGCTGCATGGAGATGAATCTTGATCTTCTTCATCTCCAGTCTTTATACAGCATCCCTACTTAAAGGCATCTCGGACTTAGTCGATTTTTCATAAATTTCAAGAAAAACATAAGTTAGGATGCTGGGAGATGAATGGGATGCTGCATGGAGATGAATCTTGATCTTCTTCATCTCCAGTCTTTATACAGCATCCCTACTTAAAGCCATCTCGGACTAAGTCGATTTTTCATGAATTCTTAGAAATTGATATGTTAGGATGCTGCGAGATGAATGGGATGCTGCATGGAGATGAATCTTGATCTCCTACATCTCCCATCTCAATACAGCATCCCTACTTAAAGGCATCTCGGACTTAGTCGATTTTTCATAAATTCTAAGAAAAACATATGTTTGGATGCTGCGACATGAATGGGATGCTACATGGAGATGAATCTTGATCTTCTACATCTCCCATCTCGATACAGCATCCCTACTTAAAGGCATCTCGGACTTAGTCGATTTTTCATAAATTCTAAGAAATTCATATGTTAGGATGCTGCGAGATGAATGGGATGCTGCATGGAGATGAATCTTGATCTTCTTCATCTCCCATCTTAATACAGCATCCATACTTAAAGGCATCTCGGTCTTAGTCGATTTTTCATAAACTCTAAGAAATTCATATGTTAGGATGCTGGGAAATGAATGGGATGCTGCATGGAGATGAATCTTGATCTCCTACATCTCCCATCTCAATACAGCATCCCTACTTAAAGGCATCTCGGACTTATTCGATTTTTCATAAATTCATAGAAATTCATATGTTAGGATGCTGGGAGATGAATGGGATGCTGCATGGAGATGAATCTTGATCTTCTTCATCTCCCATCTTAATACAGCATCCCTACTTAAAGGCATCTCGGACTTAAACGATTTTTCATAAATTCTAAGAAATTCATATGTTAGGATGCTGGGAGATGAATGGGATGCTGCATGGAGATGAATCTTGATCTCCTACATCTCCCATCTCAATACAGCATCCCTACTTAAAGGCATCTCGGACTTAGTCGATTTTTCATAAATTCATAGAAATTCATATGTTAGGATGCTGCGAGATGAATGGGATGCTGCATGGAGATGAATCTTGATCTTCTTCATCTCCCATCTTAATACAGCGTCCCTACTTAAAGGCATCTCGGACTTAGTCGATTTTTCATAAATTCTTAGAAATTCATATGTTAGGATGCTGCGAGATGAATGGGATGCTGCATGGAGATGAATCTTGATCTCCTACATCTCTCATCTCAATACAGCATCCCTACTTAAAGCCATCTCGGACTTTGTCGATTTTTCATAAATTCATAGAAATTCATATGTTAGGATGCTGCGAGATGAATGGGATGCTGCATAGAGATGAATCTTGATCTCCTACATCTCTCATCTCAATACAGCATCCCTACTTAAAGGCATCTCGGACTTAGTCGATTTTTCATAAATTCATAGAAATTCATATGTTAGGATGCTGGGAGATGAATGGGATGCTGCATGGAGATGAATCTTGATCTCCTACATCTCCCATCTCAATACAGCATCCCTACTTAAAGGCATCTCGGACTTATTCGATTTTTCATAAAGTCATATAAATTCATATGTTAGGATGCTGCGAGATGAATGGGATGCTGCATGGAGATGAATCTTGATCTTCTTCATCTCCCATCTTAATACAGCATCCCTACTTAAAGCCATCTCGGACGTAGTCGATTTTTCATAAATTCTAAGAAAAACATATGTTAGGATGCTGCGAGATGAATGGGATGCTGCATGCAGATGAATATTGATCTCCTACATCTCCCGTCTCAATACAGCATCCCTACTTAAAGCCATCTCGGACTTAGTCGATTTTTCATAAATTCTAAGAAATTCATATGTTAGGATGCTGCGAGATGAATGGGATGCTGCATCGAGATGAATCTTGATCTTCTTCATCTCCCATCTTAATACAGCATCCCAACTTAAAGGCATCTCGGACTTAGTCGATTTTTCAAATTCTAAGAAAATCATATGTTAGGATGCTGGGAGATGAATAAGATGCTGCATGGAGATGAATCTTGATCTCCTTCATCTCCCATCTCAATACAGCATCCCTACTTAAAGGCATCTCGGACTCAGTCGATTTTTCATAAATTCTTAGAAAAACATATGTTAGGATGCTTGGAGATGAATGGGATGCTGCATGGAGATGAATCTTGATCTTCTTCATCTCCCATCTTAATACAGCATCCCTACTTAAAGGCATCTCGGACTTAGTCGATTTTTCGTAAATTCTAAGAAAAACATATGTTAGGATGCTGGGAGATGAATGGGATGCTGCATGGAGATTAATCTTGATCTTCTTTATCTCCCATCTCAGTACAGCATCCCTGCTGAAAGGCATCTCGGACTTAGTCGATTTTTCATTAATTCTAAGAAAAACATATGTTAGGATGCTGGGAGATGAATAAGATGCTGCATGGAGATGAATCTTGATCTTCTTCATCTCCCATCTCAATACAGCATCCCTACTTAAAGGCATCTCGGACTTAGTCGATTTTTCATAAATTCTAAGAAAAACATATGTAAGGATGCTGCGAGATGAATGGGATGCTGCATGGAGATGAATCTTGATCTTCTTCATCTCTCATCTCAATACAGCATCCCTACTTAAAGGCATCTCGGGCTTAGTCGATTTTTCATAAATTCTAAGAAATTCATATGTTAGGATGCTGCGAGATGAATGGGATGCTGCATGGAGATGAATCTTGATCTTCTTCATCTCCCATCTCAATACAGCATCCCTACTTAAAGGCATCTCGGACTTAGTCGATTTTTCATATATTCTAAGAAAAACATATGTTAGGATGCTGCGAGATGAATGGGATGCTGCATGGAGATGAATCTTGATCTTCTTCATCTCCTGTCTTAATACAGCATCCCTGCTTAAAGGCATCTCGGACTTAGTCGATTTTTCATAAATTCTAAGAAAAACATATGTTACGATGCTGCGAGATGTATGGGATGCCGCATGGAGATGAATCTTGATCTTCTTCATCTCTCATCTCAATACAGCATCCCTGCTTAAAGGCATCTCGGACTTAGTCGATTTTTCATAAATTCTAAGAAATTCATATGTTAGGATGCTGCGAGATGAATGGGATGCTGCATGGAGATGAATCTTGATCTTCTTCATCTCCCATCTCAATACAGCATCCCTACTTAAAGGCATCTCGGACTTAGTCGATTTTTCATAAATTCTAAGAAAAACATATGTTAAGATGCTGCGAGATGAATGGGATGCTGCATGGAGATGAATCTTAATCTTCTTCATCTCCCATCCTAATACAGCATCCCTACTTAAAGGCATCTCGGACTTAGTCGATTTTTCATAAATTCTAAGAAAAACATATGTTGGGATGCTGCGAGATTAATGGGATGCTGCATGGAGATGAATCTTAATCTTCTTCATCTTCCATCTTAATACAGCATCCCTACTTAAAGGCATCTCGGACTTAGTCGATTTTTCATAAATTCTAAGAAAAACATATGTTAGGATGCTGCGAGATAAATGGGATGCTGCATGGAGATGAATCTTGATCTTCTTCATCTTTCATCTTAAAACAGCATCCCTACTTAAAGGCATCTCGGACTTAGTCGATTTTTCATATATTCTAAGAAAAACATATGTTAGGATGCTGCGAGATGAATGGGATGCTGCATGGAGATGAATCTTGATCTTCTTCATCTCTCATCTCAATACAGCATCCCTACTTAAAGGCATCTCGGACTTAGTCGATTTTTCATAAATTCTAAGAAATTCATATGTTAGGATGCTGCGAGATGAATGGGATGCTGCATGGAGATGAATCTTGATCTTCTTCATCTCCCATCTCAATACAGCATCCCTACTTAAAGGCATCTCGGACTTAGTCGATTTTTCATAAATTCTAAGAAAAACATATGTTAGGATGCTGCGAGATAAATGGGATGCTGCATGGAGATGAATCTTGATCTTCTTCATCTCTCATCTCAATACAGCATCCCTACTTAAAGGCATCTCGGACTTAGTCGATTTTTCATAAATTCTAAGAAATTCATATGTTAGGATGCTGCGAGATGAATGGGATGCTGCATGGAGATGAATCTTGATCTACTCCATCTCCCATCTCAATACAGCATCCCTACTTAAAGGCATCTCGGACTTAGTCGATTTTTCATAAATTCATAGAAATTCATATGTTAGGATGCTGGGAGATGAATGGGATGCTGCATGGAGATGAATCTTGATCTTCTTCATCTCCCATCTTAATACAGCATCCCTACTTAAAGGCATCTCGGACTTAGTCGATTTTTTGTAAATTCTAAGAAAACCATATGTTAGGATGCTGGGAGATGAATGGGATGCTGCATGGAGATGAATCTTGATCTTCTTCATCTCCAGTCTTTATACAGCATCCCTACTTAAAGGCATCTCGGACTTAGACGATTTTTCATAAATTCTAAGAAAAACATATGTTGGGATAATGCGAGATGAATGGGATGCTGCATGGAGATGAATCTTTATCTTCTTCATCTCCCGTCCTAATACAGCATCCCTACTTAAAGGCATCTCGGACTTAGTCGATTTTTCATAAATTCTAAGAAAAACATATGTTAGGATGCTGCGAGATGAATGGGATGCTGCATGGAGATGAATCTTGATCTCCTACATCTCTCATCTCAATACAGCATCCCTACTTAAAGCCATCTCGGACTTAGTCGATTTTTCATAAATTCTAAGAAATTCATATGTTAGGATGCTGGGAGATGAATGGGATGCTGCATAGAGATGAATCTTGATCTCCTTCATCTCCCATCTTAATACAGCATCCCTACTTAAAGCCATCTCGGACTTAGTCGATTTTTCATAAATTCTAAGAAATTCATATGTTAGGATGCTGGGAGATGAATGGGATGCTGCATGGAGATGAATCTTGATCTCCTACATCTCCCATCTCAATACAGCATCCCTACTTGAAGGCATCTCGGACTTAGTCGATTTTTCATAAATTCATAGAAATTCATATGTTAGGATGCTGCGAGATGAATGGGATGCTGCATGCAGATGAATATTGATCTCCTACATCTCTCGTCTCAATACAGCATCCCTACTTAAAGGCATCTCGGACTTAGTCGATTTTTCATAAATTCATAGAAATTCATATCTTAGGATGCTGCGAGATGAATGGGATGCTGCATGGAGATGAATCTTGATCTCCTACATCTCTCATCTCAATACAGCATCCCTACTTAAAGCCATCTCGGACTTAGTCGATTTTTCATAAATTCATAGAAATTCATATGTTAGGATGCTGGGAGATGAATGGGATGCTACATGGAGATGAATCTTGATCTTCTTCATCTCCCATCTTAATACAGCATCCCTACTTAAAGGCATCTCGGACTTAGTCGATTTTTCTTAAATTCTAAGAAATTCATATGTTAGGATGCTGGGAGATGAATGGGATGCTGCATGGAGATGAATCTTGATCTCCTACATCTCCCATCTCAATACAGCATCCCTACTTAAAGGCATCTCGGACTTAGTCGATTTTTCATAAATTCATAGAAATTCATATGTGAGGATGCTGCGAGATGAATGGGATGCTGCATGGAGATGAATCTTGATCTACTTCATCTCCCATCTTAATACAGCATCCCTACTTAAATGCATCTCGGACTTAGTCGATTTTTCATAAATTCTAAGAAAAACATATGTTAGGATGCTGGGAGATGAATGGGATGCTGCATAGAGATGAATCTTGATCTTCTTCATCTCCCATCTTAATACAGCATCCCTACTTGAAGGCATCTCGGACTTAGTTGATTTTTCATAAATTCTAAGAAAAACATATGTTAGGATGCTGCGAGATGAATGGGATGCTGCATGGAGATGAATCTTGATCTCCTACATCTCCCATCTTAATACAGCATCCCTACTTAAAGCCATCTCGGACTTAGTCGATTTTTCATAAATTCAAAGAAATTCATATGTTAGGATGCTGGGAGATGAATGGGATGCTGCATGGAGATGAATCTTGATCTCCTACATCTCCCATCTCAATACAGCATCCCTACTTGAAGGCATCTCGGACTTAGTCGATTTTTCATAAATTCATAGAAATTCATATGTTAGGATGCTGCGAGTTGAATGGGATGCTGCATGCAGATGAATATTGATCTCCTACATCTCCCGTCTCAATACAGCATCCCTACTTCAAGGCATCTCGGACTTAGTCGATTTTTCATAAATTCATAGAAATTCATATGTTAGGATGCTGCGAGATGAATGGGATGCTGCATGCAGATGAATATTGATCTCCTACATCTCCCGTCTCAATACAGCATCCCTACTTAAAGGCATCTCGGACTTAGTCGATTTTTCATAAATTCATAGAAATTCATATGTTAGGATGCTGCGAGATGAATGGGATGCTGCATGGAGATGAATCTTGATCTCCTACATCTCTCATCTCAATACAGCATCCCTACTTAAAGCCATCTCGGACTTAGTCGATTTTTCATAAATTCATAGAAATTCATATGTTAGGATGCTGCGAGATGAATGGGATGCTGCATGGAGATGAATCTTGATCTCCTACATCTCTCATCTCAATACAGCATCCCTACTTAAAGGCATCTCGGACTTAGTCGATTTTTCATAAATTCATAGAAATTCATATGTTAGGATGCTGGGAGATGAATGGGATGCTGCATGGAGATGAATCTTGATCTCCTACATCTCCCATCTTAATACAGCATCCCTACTTAAAGGCATCTCGGACTTAGTCGATTTTTCATAAATTCTAAGAAATTCATATGTTAGGATGCTGGGAGATGAATGGGATGCTGCATGGAGATGAATCTTGATCTCCTACATCTCCCATCTCAATACAGCATCCCTACTTAAAGGCATCTCGGACTTAGTCGATTTTTCATAAATTCATAGAAATTCATATGTTAGGATGCTGCGAGTTGAATGGGATGCTGCATGGAGATTAATCTTGATCTCCTACATCTCTCATCTCAATACAGCATCCCTACTTAAAGCCATCTCGGACTTAGTCGATTTTTCATAAATTCTAAGAAAAACATATGTTAGGATGCTGCGAGATGAATGGGATGCTGCATGGAGATGAATCTTGATCTTCTTCATCTCCCATCTTAATACAGCATCCCTACTTAAATGCATCTCGGACTTAGTCGATTTTTCATAAATTCTAAGAAAAACTTATGTTAGGATGCTGCGAGATGAATGGGATGCTGCATGGAGATGAATCTTGATCTTCTTCATCTCCCATCTTAATACAGCATCCCTACTTAAAGGCATCTCGGACTTAGTCGATTTTTCATAAATTCTAAGAAATTCATATGTTAGGATGCTGGGAGATGAATGGGATGCTGCATGGAGATGAATCTTGATCTCCTACATCTCCCATCTCAATACAGCATCCCTACTTAAAGGCATCTCGGACTTAGTCGATTTTTCATAAATTCATAGAAATTCATATGTTAGGATGCTGCGAGATGAATGGGATGCTGCATGGAGATGAATCTTAATCTGCTACATCTCCCATCTCAATACAGCATCCCTACTTAAAGGCATCTCGGACTTAGTCGATTTTTCATAAATTCATAGAAATTCATATGTTAGGATGCTGGGAGATGAATGGGATGCTGCATGGAGATGAATCTTGATCTCCTACATCTCCCATCTTAATACAGCATCCCTACTTAAAGCCATCTCGGACTTAGTCGATTTTTCATAAATTCTAAGAAATTCATATGTTAGGATGCTGCGAGATGAATGGGATGCTGCATGGAGATGAATCTTGATCTTCTTCATCTCCCATCTTAATACAGCATCCCTACTTAAAGGCATCTCGGACTTAGTCGATTTTTCATAAATTCATAGAAATTCATATGTTAGGATGCTGGGAGATGAATGGGATGCTGCATGGAGATGAATCTTGATCTCCTACATCTCCCATCTTAATACAGCATCCCTACTTAAAGCCATCTCGGACTTAGTCGATTTTTCATAAATTCTAAGAAAAACATATGTTAGGATGCTGCGAGATGAATGGGATGCTGCATGGAGATGAATCTTGATCTTCTTCATCTCTCATCTTAATACAGCATCCCTACTTAAAGGCATCTCGGACTTAGTCGATTTTTCATAAATTCTAAGAAAAACATATGTTAGGATGCTGGGATATGAATGGGATGCTGCATGGAGATGAATCTTGATCTCCTACATCTCCCATCTCAATACAGCATCCCTACTTAAAGGCAGTTCGGACTAAGTCGATTTTTCATAAATTCTAAGAAATTCATATGTTAGGATGCTGAGAGATGAATGGGATGCTGCATAGAGATGAATTTTGATCTTCTTCATCTCTCATCTTAATACAGCATCCCTACTTTAAGTCATCTCGGACTTAGTTGATTTTTCATAAATTCTAAGAAAAACATATGTTAGGATGCTGCGAGATGAATGGGATGCTGCATGGTGATGAATCTTGATCTTCTTCATCTCCCATCTCAATACAGCATCCCTACTTAAAGGCAGTTCGGACTAAGTCGATTTTTCATAAATTCTAAGAAATTCATATGTTAGGATGCTGATAGATGAATGGGATGCTACATGGAGATGAATCTTGATCTTCTTCATCTCCCATCTTAATACAGCATCCCTACTTAAAGGCATCTCGGACTTAGTCGATTTTTCATAAATTCTAAGAAAATCATATGTTAGGATGCTGCGAGATGAATGGGATGCTGCATGGAGATGAATCTTGATCTTCTTCATCTCTCATATTAATACAGCATCCCTACTTAAAGGCATCTCGGACTTAGTCGATTTTTCATAAATTCTAAGAAATTCATATGTTAGGATGCTGCGAGATGAATGGGATGCTGCATGGAGATGAATCTTGATCTTCTTCATCTCCCGTCTTAATACAGCATCCCTACTTAAAGGCACCTCGGACTTAGTCGATTTTTCATAAATTCTAAGTAAAACATATGTTAGGATGCTGCGAGATGAATGGGATGCTGCATGGAGATGAATCTTGATCTTCTTCATCTCCCATCTTAATACAGCATCCCTACTTAAAGGCATCTCGGACTTAGTCGATTTTTCATAAATTCTAAGAAATTCATATGTTAGGATGCTGCGAGATGTATGGGATGCTGCATGGAGATGATTCTTGATCTTCTTCATCTCCCATCTCAATACAGCATCCCTACTTAAAGACATCTCGGACTTAGTCGATTTTTCATAAATTCTAAGAAAAACATATGTTAGGATGCTGCGAGATGTATGGGATGCTGCCTGGAGATGAATCTTGATCTTCTACATCTCCCATCTCAATACAGCATCCCTCTTTAAAGGCATCTCGGACTTAGTCGAATTTTCATAAATTCTAAGAAAAACATATGTTAGGATGCTGCGAGATGAATGGGATGCTGCATGGAGATGAATTTTGATCTTCTTCATCTCTCATCTTAATACAGCATCCCTACTTAAAGGCATCTCGGACTTAGTCGAATTTTCATAAATTCTAAGAAAAACATATGTTAGGATGCTGGGATATGAATGGGATGCTGCATGGAGATGAATCTTGATCTCCTACATCTCCCATCTCAATACAGCATCCCTACTTAAAAGCATCTCGGACTTAGTCGATTTTTCATAAATTCTAAGAAAAACATATGTTAGGATGCTGCGAGATGAATGGGATGCTGCATGGAGATGAATTTTGATCTTCTTCATCTCTCATCTTAATACAGCATCCCTACTTAAAGGCATCTCGGACTTAGTCGAATTTTCATAAATTCTAAGAAAAACATATGTTAGGATGCTGGGATATGAATGGGATGCTGCATGGAGATGAATCTTGATCTCCTACATCTCCCATCTCAATACAGCATCCCTACTTAAAAGCATCTCGGACTTAGTCGATTTTTCATAAATTCTAAGAAAAACATATGTTAGGATGCTGCGAGATGAATGGGATGCTGCATGGAGATGAATCTTGATCTTCTTCATCTCTCATCTTAATACAGCATCCCTACTTAAAGGCATCTCGGACTTAGTCGATTTTTCATAAATTCTAAGAAAAACATATGTTAGGATGCTGAGAGATGAATGTGATGCTGCATGGAGATAAATCTTGATCTTTTACATCTCCTATCTTAATACAGCATCCCTACTTAAAGGCATCTCGGACTTAGTCGATTTTTCATAAATTCTAAGTAAAACATATGTTAGGATGCTGCGAGATGAATGGGATGCTGCATGGAGATGAATCTTGATCTTCTTCATCTCCCATCTTAATACAGCATCCCCACTTAAAGGCATCTCGGACTTAGTCGATTTTTCATAAATTCTAAGAAATTCATATGTTAGGATGCTGCGAGATGAATGGGATGCTGCATGGAGATGAATCTTGATCTTCTTCATCTCTCATATTAATACAGCATCCCTACTTAAAGGCATCTCGGACTTAGTCGATTTTTCATAAATTCTAAGAAATTCATATGTTAGGATGCTGGGAGATGAATGGGATGCTGCATGGAGATGAATCTTGATCTTCTTCATCTTCCATCTGAAAACAGCATCCCTACTTAAAGGCATCTCGGACTTAGTCGATTTTTCATAATTTCTAAGAAAAACATATGTTAGGATGTTGCGAGATGAATGGGATGCTGCATGGAGATGAATCTTGATCTTCTTCATCTCCCATCTGAAAACAGCATCCCTACTTAAAGCCATCTCGGACTTAGTCGATTTTTCATAAATTCATATAAATTCATATGTTAGGATGCTGGGAGATGAATGGGATGCTGCATGGAGATGAATCTTGATCTCCTACATCTCTCATCTCAATACAGCATCCCTACTTAAAGCCATCTCGGACTTAGCCGATTTTTCATAAATTCATCGAAATTCATATGTTAGGATGCTGCGAGATGAATGGGATGCTGCATGGAGATGAATCTTGATCTTCTTCATCTCCCATCTTAATACAGCATCCCTACTTAAAGGCATCTCGGACTTAGTCGATTTTTCATAAATTCTAAGAAATTCATATGTTAGGATGCTGGGAGATGAATGGGATGCTGCATGGAGATGAATCTTGATCTCCTACATCTCTCATCTCAATACAGCATCCCTACTTAAAGCCATCTCGGACTTAGTCGATTTTTCATAAATTCTAAGAAAAACATATGTTAGGATGCTGCGAGATGAATGGGATGCTGCATGGAGATGAATCTTGATCTTCTTCATCTCCCATCTTAATACAGCATCCCTACTTAAATGCATCTCGGACTTAGTCGATTTTTCATAAATTCTAAGAAAAACATATGTTAGGATGCTGCGAGATGAATGGGATGCTGCATGGAGATGAATCTTGATCTTCTTCATCTCCCATCTTAATACATCATCCCTACTTAAAGGCATCTCGGACTTAGTCGATTTTTCATAAATTCTAAGAAATTCATATGTTAGGATGCTGGGAGATGAATGGGATGCTGCATGGAGATGAATCTTGATCTCCTACATCTCCCATCTTAATACAGCATCCCTACTTAAAGCCATCTCGGACTTAGTCGATTTTTCATAAATTCTAAGAAATTCATATGTAAGGATGCTGGGAGATGAATGGGATGCTGCATGGAGATGAATCTTGATCTCCTACATCTCCCATCTCAATACAGCATCCCTACTTAAAGGCATCTCGGACTTAGTCGATTTTTCATAAATTCTAAGAAATTCATATGTTAGGATGCTGGGAGATGAATGGGATGCTGCATGGAGATGAATCTTGATCTTCTTCATCTCCCATCTTAATACAGCATCCCAACATAAAGGCATCTCGGACTTAATCGATTTTTCATAAATTCTAAGAAAAACATATGTTAGGATGCTGCGAGATGAATGGGATGCTGCATGGAGATGAATCTTGATCTTCTTCATCTCCCATCTTAATACAGCATCCCTACTTAAAGGCATCTCGGACTTAGTCAATTTTTCATAAATTCTTAGAAATTCATATGTTAGGATGCTGCGAGATGAATGGGATGCTGCATGGAGATGAATCTTGATCTTCTTCATCTCCCATCTCGATACAGCATCCCTACTTAAATGCATCTCGGACTAAGTCGATTTTTCATAAATTCTAAGAAAAACATATGTTAGGATGCTGCGAGATGAATGGGATGCTGCATGAAGATGAATCTTGATCTTCTTCATCTCCCATCTTAATACAGCATCCCTACTTAAAGGCATCTCGGACTTAGTCGATTTTTCATAAATTCTAAGAAATTCATATGTTAGGATGTCGGGAGATCAATGGGATGCTGCATGGAGATGAATCTTGATCTCCTACATCTCCCATCTTAATACAGCATCCCTACTTAAAGGCATCTCGGACTTAGTCGATTTTTCATAAATTCTAAGAAATTCATATGTTAGGATGCTGAGAGATGAATGGGATGCTGCATGTAGATAAATCTTGATCTTCTTCATCTCCCATCTCAATACAGCATCCCTCTTTAAAGGCATCTCGGACTTAGTCGATTTTTCATAAATTCTAAGAAAAACATATGTTAGGATGCTGCGAGATGAATGGGATGCTGCATGGAGATGAATCTTGATCTCCTACATCTCCCATCTCAATACAGCATCCCTACTTAAAGGCATCTCGGACTTAGTCGATTTTTCATAAATTCTAAGAAATTCATATGTTAGGATGCTGCGAGATGTATGGGATGCTGCATGGAGATGATTCTTGATCTTCTTCATCTCCCATCTCATTACAGCATCCCTTCTTAAAGGCATCTCGGACTTAGTCGATTTTTCATAAATTCTAAGAGATTCATATGTAAGGATGCTGCGAGATGAATGGGATGCTGCATGGAGATGAATCTTAATCTTCTTCATCTCCCATCTTGATAGAGCATCCCTACTTTAAGGCATCTCGGACTTAGTCGATTTTTCATAAATTCTAAGAAAAACATATGTTAGGATGCTGGGATATGAATGGGATGCTGCATGGAGATGAATCTTGATCTCCTACATCTCCCATCTCAATACAGCATCCCTACTTAAAAGCATCTCGGACTTAGTCGATTTTTCATAAATTCTAAGAAAAACATATGTTAGGATGCTGCGAGATGTATGGGATGCTGCCTGGAGATGAATCTTGATCTTCTTCATCTCCCATCTCAATACAGCATCCCTACTTAAAGGCAGTTCGGACTAAGTCGATTTTTCATAAATTCTAAGTAAAACATATGTTAGGATGCTGCGAGATGAATGGGATGCTGCATGGAGATGAATCTTGATCTTCTTCATCTCCCATCTTAATACAGCATCCCTACTTAAAGGCATCTCGGACTTAGTCGATTTTTCATAAATTCTAAGAAATTCATATGTTAGGATGCTGCGAGATGTATGGGATGCTGCATGGAGATGATTCTTGATCTTCTTCATCTCCCATCTCAATACAGCATCCCTACTTAAAGACATCTCGGACTTAGTCGATTTTTCATAAATTCTAAGAAAAACATATGTTAGGATGCTGCGAGATGTATGGGATGCTGCATGGAGATGAATCTTGATCTCCTACATCTCCCATCTCAATACAGCATCCCTACTTAAAAGCATCTCGGACTTAGTCGATTTTTCATAAATTCTAAGAAAAACATATGTTAGGATGCTGCGAGATGAATGGGATGCTGCATGGAGATGAATTTTGATCTTCTTCATCTCTCATCTTAATACAGCATCCCTACTTAAAGGCATCTCGGACTTAGTCGAATTTTCATAAATTCTAAGAAAAACATATGTTAGGATGCTGGGATATGAATGGGATGCTGCATGGAGATGAATCTTGATCTCCTACATCTCCCATCTCAATACAGCATCCCTACTTAAAAGCATCTCGGACTTAGTCGATTTTTCATAAATTCTAAGAAAAACATATGTTAGGATGCTGCGAGATGAATGGGATGCTGCATGGAGATGAATCTTGATCTTCTTCATCTCTCATCTTAATACAGCATCCCTACTTAAAGGCATCTCGGACTTAGTCGATTTTTCATAAATTCTAAGAAAAACATATGTTAGGATGCTGAGAGATGAATGTGATGCTGCATGGAGATAAATCTTGATCTTTTACATCTCCTATCTTAATACAGCATCCCTACTTAAAGGCATCTCGGACTTAGTCGATTTTTCATAAATTCTAAGTAAAACATATGTTAGGATGCTGCGAGATGAATGGGATGCTGCATGGAGATGAATCTTGATCTTCTTCATCTCCCATCTTAATACAGCATCCCCACTTAAAGGCATCTCGGACTTAGTCGATTTTTCATAAATTCTAAGAAATTCATATGTTAGGATGCTGCGAGATGAATGGGATGCTGCATGGAGATGAATCTTGATCTTCTTCATCTCTCATATTAATACAGCATCCCTACTTAAAGGCATCTCGGACTTAGTCGATTTTTCATAAATTCTAAGAAATTCATATGTTAGGATGCTGGGAGATGAATGGGATGCTGCATGGAGATGAATCTTGATCTTCTTCATCTTCCATCTGAAAACAGCATCCCTACTTAAAGGCATCTCGGACTTAGTCGATTTTTCATAATTTCTAAGAAAAACATATGTTAGGATGTTGCGAGATGAATGGGATGCTGCATGGAGATGAATCTTGATCTTCTTCATCTCCCATCTGAAAACAGCATCCCTACTTAAAGCCATCTCGGACTTAGTCGATTTTTCATAAATTCATATAAATTCATATGTTAGGATGCTGGGAGATGAATGGGATGCTGCATGGAGATGAATCTTGATCTCCTACATCTCTCATCTCAATACAGCATCCCTACTTAAAGCCATCTCGGACTTAGCCGATTTTTCATAAATTCATCGAAATTCATATGTTAGGATGCTGCGAGATGAATGGGATGCTGCATGGAGATGAATCTTGATCTTCTTCATCTCCCATCTTAATACAGCATCCCTACTTAAAGGCATCTCGGACTTAGTCGATTTTTCATAAATTCTAAGAAATTCATATGTTAGGATGCTGGGAGATGAATGGGATGCTGCATGGAGATGAATCTTGATCTCCTACATCTCTCATCTCAATACAGCATCCCTACTTAAAGCCATCTCGGACTTAGTCGATTTTTCATAAATTCTAAGAAAAACATATGTTAGGATGCTGCGAGATGAATGGGATGCTGCATGGAGATGAATCTTGATCTTCTTCATCTCCCATCTTAATACAGCATCCCTACTTAAATGCATCTCGGACTTAGTCGATTTTTCATAAATTCTAAGAAAAACATATGTTAGGATGCTGCGAGATGAATGGGATGCTGCATGGAGATGAATCTTGATCTTCTTCATCTCCCATCTTAATACATCATCCCTACTTAAAGGCATCTCGGACTTAGTCGATTTTTCATAAATTCTAAGAAATTCATATGTTAGGATGCTGGGAGATGAATGGGATGCTGCATGGAGATGAATCTTGATCTCCTACATCTCCCATCTTAATACAGCATCCCTACTTAAAGCCATCTCGGACTTAGTCGATTTTTCATAAATTCTAAGAAATTCATATGTAAGGATGCTGGGAGATGAATGGGATGCTGCATGGAGATGAATCTTGATCTCCTACATCTCCCATCTCAATACAGCATCCCTACTTAAAGGCATCTCGGACTTAGTCGATTTTTCATAAATTCTAAGAAATTCATATGTTAGGATGCTGGGAGATGAATGGGATGCTGCATGGAGATGAATCTTGATCTTCTTCATCTCCCATCTTAATACAGCATCCCTACATAAAGGCATCTCGGACTTAATCGATTTTTCATAAATTCTAAGAAAAACATATGTTAGGATGCTGCGAGATGAATGGGATGCTGCATGGAGATGAATCTTGATCTTCTTCATCTCCCATCTTAATACAGCATCCCTACTTAAAGGCATCTCGGACTTAGTCAATTTTTCATAAATTCTTAGAAATTCATATGTTAGGATGCTGCGAGATGAATGGGATGCTGCATGGAGATGAATCTTGATCTTCTTCATCTCCCATCTCGATACAGCATCCCTACTTAAATGCATCTCGGACTAAGTCGATTTTTCATAAATTCTAAGAAAAACATATGTTAGGATGCTGCGAGATGAATGGGATGCTGCATGAAGATGAATCTTGATCTTCTTCATCTCCCATCTTAATACAGCATCCCTACTTAAAGGCATCTCGGACTTAGTCGATTTTTCATAAATTCTAAGAAATTCATATGTTAGGATGTCGGGAGATCAATGGGATGCTGCATGGAGATGAATCTTGATCTCCTACATCTCCCATCTTAATACAGCATCCCTACTTAAAGGCATCTCGGACTTAGTCGATTTTTCATAAATTCTAAGAAATTCATATGTTAGGATGCTGAGAGATGAATGGGATGCTGCATGTAGATAAATCTTGATCTTCTTCATCTCCCATCTCAATACAGCATCCCTCTTTAAAGGCATCTCGGACTTAGTCGATTTTTCATAAATTCTAAGAAAAACATATGTTAGGATGCTGCGAGATGAATGGGATGCTGCATGGAGATGAATCTTGATCTCCTACATCTCCCATCTCAATACAGCATCCCTACTTAAAGGCATCTCGGACTTAGTCGATTTTTCATAAATTCTAAGAAATTCATATGTTAGGATGCTGCGAGATGTATGGGATGCTGCATGGAGATGATTCTTGATCTTCTTCATCTCCCATCTCATTACAGCATCCCTTCTTAAAGGCATCTCGGACTTAGTCGATTTTTCATAAATTCTAAGAGATTCATATGTAAGGATGCTGCGAGATGAATGGGATGCTGCATGGAGATGAATCTTAATCTTCTTCATCTCCCATCTTGATAGAGCATCCCTACTTTAAGGCATCTCGGACTTAGTCGATTTTTCATAAATTCTAAGAAAAACATATGTTAGGATGCTGCGAGATGCATGGGATGCTGCATGGAGATGAATCTTGATCTTCTTCATCTCCCATCTTAATACAGCATCCCTGCTTAAAGGCATCTCGGACTTAGTCGATTTTTCATAAATTCTAAGAAAAACATATGTTAGGATGCTGGGAGATGAATGGGATGCTGCATGGAGATGAATCTTGATATTCTTCATCTCCCATCTTAATACAGCATCCCTGCTTAAAGGCATCTCGGACTTAGTCGATTTTTCATAAATTCTAAGAAAAACATATGTTAGGATGCTGCAAGATGAATGGGATGCTGCATGGAGATAAATCTTGATCTTCTACATCTCCCATCTTAATACAGCATCCCTACCTAAAGGCATCTCGGACTTAGTCGATTTTTCATAAATTCTAAGAAAAACATATGTTCGGATGCTGCGAGATGAATGGGATGCTGCATGGAGATGAATCTTGATATTCTTCAACTCCCATCTTAATACCGCATCCCTGCTTAAAGGCATCTCGGACTTAGTCGATTTTTCATAAATTCTAAGAAAAACATATGTTAGGATGCTGCGAGATGAATGGGATGCTGCATGGAGATGAATCTTGATATTCTTCATCTCCCATCTTAATACAGCATCCCTGCTTAAAGGCATCTCGGACAAAGTCGATTTTTCATAAATTCTAAGAAAAACATATGTTAGGATGCTGCGAGATGAATCGGATGCTGCATTGAGATGAACCTTGATCTTCTTCATCTCCCATCTTAATACAGCATCCCTACTTATAGGCATCTCGGACTTAGTCGATTTTTCATAAATTCTAAAAAAACATATGTTAGGATGCTGCGAGATGAATGGTATGCTGCATGGAGATGAATCTTGATCTTCTTCATCTCCCATCTTAATACAGCATCCCTACTTAAATGCATCTCGGACTTAGTCGATTTTTCATAAATTCTAAGAAAAACATATGTTAGGATGCTGCGAGATGAATGGGATGCTGCATGGAGATGAATCTTGATCTTCTTCATCTCCCATCTTAATACAGCATCCCTACTTAAAGGCATCTCGGACTTAGTCGATTTTTCATAAATTCTAAGAAATTCATATGTTAGGATGCTGGGAGATGAATGGGATGCTGCAAGGAGATGAATCTTGATCTCCTACAACTCCCATCTCAATACAGCATCCCTACTTAAAGCCATCTCGGACTTAGTCGATTTTTCAGAAATTCTAAGAAATTCATATGTAAGGATGCTGGGAGATGAATGGGATGCTGCATGGAGATGAATCTTGATCTCCTACATCTCCCATTTCAATACAGCATCCCTACTTAAAGGCATCTCGGACTTAGTCGATTTTTCATAAATTCATAGAAATTCATATGTTAGGATGCTGGGAGATGAATGGGATGCTGCATGGAGATGAATCTTGATCTTCTTCATCTCCCATCTTAATACAGCATCCCTACTTAAAGCCATCTCGGACTTAGTCGATTTTTCATAAATTCTAAGAAATTCATATGTTAGGATGCTGGGAGATGAATGGGATGCTGCATGGAGATGAATCTTGATCTTCTTCATCTCCCATCTTAATACAGCATCCCTACTTAAAGGCATCTCGGACTTAGTCGATTTTTTATAAATTCTAAGAAATTCATATGTTAGGATGCTGCGAGATGAATGGGATGCTGCATGCAGATGAATATTGATCTCCTACATCTCCCGTCTCAATACAGCATCCCTACTTAAAGGCATCTCGGACTTAGTCGATTTTTCATAAATTCATAGAAATTCATATGTTAGGATGCTGGGAGATGAATGGGATGCTGCATGGAGATGAATCTTGATCTCCTACATCTCTCATCTCAATACAGCATCCTTACTTAAAGCCATCTCGGACTTAGTCGATTTTTCATAAATTCTAAGAAAAACATATGTTAGGATGCTGCGAGATGAATGGGATGCTGCATGGAGATGAATCTTGATCTTCTTCATCTCCCATCTTAATACAGCATCCCTAATTAAATGCATCTCGGACTTAGTCGATTTTTCATAAATTCTAAGAAAAACATATGTTAGGATGCTGCGAGATGAATGGGATGCTGCATGGAGATGAATCTTGATCTTCTTCATCTCCCATCTTAATACAGCATCCCTACTTAAAGGCATCTCGGACTTAGTCGATTTTTCATAAATTCATAGAAATTCATATGTTAGGATGCTGGGAGATGAATGGGATGCTGCATGGAGATGAATCTTGATCTTCTTCATCTCCCATCTTAATACAATATCCCTACTTAAAGGCATCTCGGACTTAGTCGATTTTTCATAAATTCTAAGAAATTCATATGTTAGGATGCTGGGAGATGAATGGGATGCTGCATGGAGATGAATCTTGATCTCCTACATCTCCCATCTCAATACAGCATCCCTACTTAAAGGCATCTCGGACTTAGTCGATTTTTCATAAATTCATAGAAATTCATATGTTAGGATGCTGGGAGATGAATGGGATGCTGCATGGAGATGAATCTTGATCTTCTTCATCTCCCATCTTAATACAGCATCCCTACTTAAAGGCATCTCGGACTTAGTCGATTTTTCATAAATTCTAAGAAATTCATATGTTAGGATGCTGGGAGATGAATGGGATGCTGCATGGAGATGAATCTTGATCTCCTACATCTCCCATCTTAATACAGCATCCCTACTTAAAGGCATCTCGGACTTAGTCGATTTTTCATAAATTCATAGAAATTCATATGTTAGGATGCTGGGAGATGAATGGGATGCTGCATGGAGATGAATCTTGATCTTCTTCATCTCCCATCTTAATACAATATCCCTACTTAAAGGCATCTCGGACTTAGTCGATTTTTCATAAATTCTAAGAAAAACATATGTTAGGATGCTGCGAGATGAATGGGATGCTGCATGGAGATGAATCTTGATCTCCTACATCTCCCATCTTAATACAGCATCCCTACTTAAAGCCATCTCGGACTTAGTCGATTTTTCATAAATTCTAAGAAATTCATATGTTAGGATGCTGCGAGATGAATGGGATGCTGCATGCAGATGAATATTGATCTCCTACATCTCCCATCTTAATACAGCATCCCTACTTACAGGCATCTCGGACTTAGTCGATTTTTCATAAATTCTAAGAAATTCATATGTAAGGATGCTGGGAGATGAATGGGATGCTGCGTGGAGATGAATCTTGATCTTCTTCATCTCCCATCTTAATACAGCATCCCTACTTAAAGGCATCTCGGACTTAGTCGATTTTTCATAAATTCATAGAAATTCATATGTTAGGATGCTGGGAGATGAATGGGATGCTGCATGGAGATGAATCTTGATCTTCTTCATCTCCCATCTTAATACAGCATCCCTACTTAAAGGCATCTCGGACTTAGTCGATTTTTCATAAATTCTAAGAAATTCATATGTTAGGATGCTGGGAGATGAATGGGATGCTGCATAGAGATGAATCTTGATCTTCTTCATCTCCCAACACAATACAGCATCCCTACTTAAAGGCATCTCGGACTTAGTCGATTTTTCATAAATTCTAAGAAATTCATATGTAAGGATGCTGGGAGATGAATGGGATGCTGCATGGAGATGAATCTTGATCTCCTACAACTCCCATCTTAATACAGCATCCCTACTTAAAGCCATCTCGGACTTAGTCGATTTTTCAGAAATTCTAAGAAATTCATATGTTAGGATGCTGGGAGATGAATGGGATGCTGCATGGAGATGAATCTTGATCTCCTACATCTCCCATCTCAATACAGCATCCCTACTTAAAGGCATCTCGGACTTAGTCGATTTTTCATAAATTCATAGAAATTCATATGTTAGGATGCTGGGAGATGAATGGGATGCTGCATGGAGATGAATCTTGATCTTCTTCATCTCCCATCTTAATACAGCATCCCTACTTAAAGGCATCTCGGACTTAGTCGATTTTTCATAAATTCTAAGAAATTCATATGTTAGGATGCTGGGAGATGAATGGGATGCTGCATGGAGATGAATCTTGATCTCCTACAACTCCCATCTTAATACAGCATCCCTACTTAAAGCCATCTCGGACTTAGTCGATTTTTCAGAAATTCATAGAAATTCATATGTTAGGATGCTGGGAGATGAATGGGATGCTGCATGGAGATGAATCTTGATCTCCTACATCTCCCATCTCAATACAGCATCCCTACTTAAAGGCATCTCGGACTTAGTCGATTTTTCATAAATTCATAGAAATTCATATGTTAGGATGCTGGGAGATGAATGGGATGCTGCATGGAGATGAATCTTGATCTTCTTCATCTCCCATCTTAATACAGCATCCCTACTTAAAGGCATCTCGGACTTAGTCGATTTTTCATAAATTCTAAGAAATTCATATGTTAGGATGCTGGGAGATGAATGGGATGCTGCATGGAGATGAATCTTGATCTCCTACATCTCCCATCTTAATACAGCATCCCTACTTAAAGGCATCTCGGACTTAGTCGATTTTTCATAAATTCATAGAAATTCATATGTTAGGATGCTGGGAGATGAATGGGATGCTGCATGGAGATGAATCTTGATCTTCTTCATCTCCCAGCTTAATACAGCATCCCTACTTAAAGGCATCTCGGACTTAGTCGATTTTTCATAAATTCTAAGAAATTCATATGTTAGGATGCTGGGAGATGAATGGGATGCTGCATGGAGATGAATCTTGATCTCCTACATCTCCCATCTTAATACAGCATCCCTACTTAAAGGCATCTCGGACTTAGTCGATTTTTCATAAATTCATAGAAATTCATATGTTAGGATGCTGGGAGATGAATGGGATGCTGCATGGAGATGAATCTTGATCTTCTTCATCTCCCATCTTAATACAATATCCCTACTTAAAGGCATCTCGGACTTAGTCGATTTTTCATAAATTCTAAGAAAAACATATGTTAGGATGCTGCGAGATGAATGGGATGCTGCATGGAGATGAATCTTGATCTCCTACATCTCCCATCTCAATACAGCATCCCTACTTAAAGGCATCTCGGACTTAGTCGATTTTTCATAAATTCATAGAAATTCATATGTTAGGATGCTGGGAGATGAATGGGATGCTGCATGGAGATGAATCTTGATCTTCTTCATCTCCCATCTTAATACAGCATCCCTACTTAAAGGCATCTCGGACTTAGTCGATTTTTCATAAATTCTAAGAAATTCATATGTTAGGATGCTGGGAGATAAATGGGATGCTGCATGGAGATGAATCTTGATCTTCTTCATCTCCCATCTTAATACAGCATCCCTACTTAAAGGCATCTCAGACTTAGTCGATTTTTCATAAATTCTTAGAAATTCATATGTTAGGATGCTGCGAGATGAATGGGATGCTGCATGGAGATGAATCTTGATCTCCTACATCTCCCATCTTAATACAGCATCCCTACTTAAAGCCATCTCGGACTTAGTCGATTTTTCATAAATTCTAAGAAATTCATATGTTAGGATGCTGGGAGATGAATGGGATGCTGCATAGAGATGAATCTTGATCTCCTACATCTCCCATCTTAATACAGCATCCCTACTTAAAGCCATCTCGGACTTAGTCGATTTTTCATAAATTCTAAGAAATTCATATGTTAGGATGCTGCGAGATGAATGGGATGCTGCATGCAGATGAATATTGATCTCCTACATCTCCCATCTTAATACAGCATCCCTACTTACAGGCATCTCGGACTTAGTCGATTTTTCATAAATTCTAAGAAAAACATATGTTAGGATGCTGCGAGATGAATGGGATGCTGCATGGAGATGGATCTTGATCTTCTTCATCTCCCATCTTAATACAGCATCCCTACTTAAAGGCATCTCGGACTTAGTCGATTTTTCATAAATTCATAGAAATTCATATGTTAGGATGCTGGGAGATGAATGGGATGCTGCATGGAGATGAATCTTGATCTTCTTCATCTCCCATCTTAATACAGCATCCCTACTTAAAGGCATCTCGGACTTAGTCGATTTTTCATAAATTCTAAGAAATTCATATGTTAGGATGCTGGGAGATGAATGGGATGCTGTATTGAGATGAATCTTGATCTCCTACATCTCCCATCTCAATACAGCATCCCTACTTAAAGACATCTCGGACTTAGTCGATTTTTCATAAATTCTAAGAAAAACATATGTTAGGATGCTGCGAGATGAATGGGATGCTGCATGGAGATGAATCTTGATCTTCTTCATCTCCCATCTTAATACAGCATCCCTACTTAAATGCATCTCGGACTTAGTCGATTTTTCATAAGTTCTAAGAAAAACATATGTTAGGATGCTGCGAGATGAATGGGATGCTGCATGGAGATGAATCTTGATCTTGTTCATCTCCCATCTTAATACAGCATCCCTACTTAAAGGCATCTCGGACTTAGTCGATTTTTCATAAATTCTAAGAAAAACATATGTTAGGATGCTGCGAGATGAATGGGATGCTGCATGGAGATGAATCTTGATCTTCTTCATCTCCAATCTTAATACAGCATCCCTACTTAAGGGCATCTCGGACTTAGTCTATTTTTCATAAATTCTAAGAAATTCATATGTTAGGATGCTGCGAGATGAATGGGATGCTGCATGGAGATGAATTTTGATCTTCTTCATCTCTCATCTTAATACAGCATCCCTACTTAAAGGCATCTCGGACTTAGTCGAATTTTCATAAATTCTAAGAAAAACATATGTTAGGATGCTGGGATATGAATGGGATGCTGCATGGAGATGAATCTTGATCTCCTACATCTCCCATCTCAATACAGCATCCCTACTTAAAAGCATCTCGGACTTAGTCGATTTTTCATAAATTCTAAGAAAAACATATGTTAGGATGCTGCGAGATGAATGGGATGCTGCATGGAGATGAATCTTGATCTTCTTCATCTCTCATCTTAATACAGCATCCCTACTTAAAGGCATCTCGGACTTAGTCGATTTTTCATAAATTCTAAGAAAAACATATGTTAGGATGCTGGGATATGAATGGGATGCTGCATGGAGATGAATCTTGATCTCCTACATCTCCCATCTCAATACAGCATCCCTACTTAAAGGCAGTTCGGACTAAGTCGATTTTTCATAAATTCTAAGAAATTCATATGTAAGGATGCTGCGAGATGAATGGGATGCTGCATAGAGATGAATTTTGATCTTCTTCATCTCTCATCTTAATACAGCATCCCTACTTTAAGTCATCTCGGACTTAGTTGATTTTTCATAAATTCTAAGAAAAACATATGTTAGGATGCTGCGAGATGAATGGGATGCTGCATGGTGATGAATCTTGATCTTCTTCATCTCCCATCTCAATACAGCATCCCTACTTAAAGGCAGTTCGGACTAAGTCGATTTTTCATAAATTCTAAGAAATTCATATGTTAGGATGCTGATAGATGAATGGGATGCTGCATGGAGATGAATCTTGATCTTCTTCATCTCCCATCTTAATACAGCATCCCTACTTAAAGGCATCTCGGACTTAGTCGATTTTTCATAAATTCTAAGAAAATCATATGTTAGGATGCTGCGAGATGAATGGGATGCTGCATGGAGATGAATCTTGATCTTCTTCATCTCTCATATTAATACAGCATCCCTACTTAAAGGCATCTCGGACTTAGTCGATTTTTCATAAATTCTAAGAAATTCATATGTTAGGATGCTGCGAGATGAATGGGATGCTGCATGGAGATGAATCTTGATCTTCTTCATCTCCCGTCTTAATACAGCATCCCTACTTAAAGGCACCTCGGACTTAGTCGATTTTTCATAAATTCTAAGTAAAACATATGTTAGGATGCTGCGAGATGAATGGGATGCTGCATGGAGATGAATCTTGATCTTCTTCATCTCCCATCTTAATACAGCATCCCTACTTAAAGGCATCTCGGACTTAGTCGATTTTTCATAAATTCTAAGAAATTCATATGTTAGGATGCTGCGAGATGTATGGGATGCTGCATGGAGATGATTCTTGATCTTCTTCATCTCCCATCTCAATACAGCATCCCTACTTAAAGACATCTCGGACTTAGTCGATTTTTCATAAATTCTAAGAAAAACATATGTTAGGATGCTGCGAGATGTATGGGATGCTGCCTGGAGATGAATCTTGATCTTCTACATCTCCCATCTCAATACAGCATCCCTCTTTAAAGGCATCTCGGACTTAGTCGAATTTTCATAAATTCTAAGAAAAACATATGTTAGGATGCTGCGAGATGAATGGGATGCTGCATGGAGATGAATTTTGATCTTCTTCATCTCCCATCTTGATAGAGCATCCCTACTTTAAGGCATCTCGGACTTAGTCGATTTTTCATAAATTCTAAGAAAAACATATGTTAGGATGCTGCGAGATGCATGGGATGCTGCATGGAGATGAATCTTGATCTTCTTCATCTCCCATCTTAATACAGCATCCCTGCTTAAAGGCATCTCGGACTTAGTCGATTTTTCATAAATTCTAAGAAAAACATATGTTAGGATGCTGGGAGATGAATGGGATGCTGCATGGAGATGAATCTTGATATTCTTCATCTCCCATCTTAATACAGCATCCCTGCTTAAAGGCATCTCGGACTTAGTCGATTTTTCATAAATTCTAAGAAAAACATATGTTAGGATGCTGCAAGATGAATGGGATGCTGCATGGAGATAAATCTTGATCTTCTACATCTCCCATCTTAATACAGCATCCCTACCTAAAGGCATCTCGGACTTAGTCGATTTTTCATAAATTCTAAGAAAAACATATGTTCGGATGCTGCGAGATGAATGGGATGCTGCATGGAGATGAATCTTGATATTCTTCAACTCCCATCTTAATACCGCATCCCTGCTTAAAGGCATCTCGGACTTAGTCGATTTTTCATAAATTCTAAGAAAAACATATGTTAGGATGCTGCGAGATGAATGGGATGCTGCATGGAGATGAATCTTGATATTCTTCATCTCCCATCTTAATACAGCATCCCTGCTTAAAGGCATCTCGGACAAAGTCGATTTTTCATAAATTCTAAGAAAAACATATGTTAGGATGCTGCGAGATGAATCGGATGCTGCATTGAGATGAACCTTGATCTTCTTCATCTCCCATCTTAATACAGCATCCCTACTTATAGGCATCTCGGACTTAGTCGATTTTTCATAAATTCTAAAAAAACATATGTTAGGATGCTGCGAGATGAATGGTATGCTGCATGGAGATGAATCTTGATCTTCTTCATCTCCCATCTTAATACAGCATCCCTACTTAAATGCATCTCGGACTTAGTCGATTTTTCATAAATTCTAAGAAAAACATATGTTAGGATGCTGCGAGATGAATGGGATGCTGCATGGAGATGAATCTTGATCTTCTTCATCTCCCATCTTAATACAGCATCCCTACTTAAAGGCATCTCGGACTTAGTCGATTTTTCATAAATTCTAAGAAATTCATATGTTAGGATGCTGGGAGATGAATGGGATGCTGCAAGGAGATGAATCTTGATCTCCTACAACTCCCATCTCAATACAGCATCCCTACTTAAAGCCATCTCGGACTTAGTCGATTTTTCAGAAATTCTAAGAAATTCATATGTAAGGATGCTGGGAGATGAATGGGATGCTGCATGGAGATGAATCTTGATCTCCTACATCTCCCATTTCAATACAGCATCCCTACTTAAAGGCATCTCGGACTTAGTCGATTTTTCATAAATTCATAGAAATTCATATGTTAGGATGCTGGGAGATGAATGGGATGCTGCATGGAGATGAATCTTGATCTTCTTCATCTCCCATCTTAATACAGCATCCCTACTTAAAGCCATCTCGGACTTAGTCGATTTTTCATAAATTCTAAGAAATTCATATGTTAGGATGCTGGGAGATGAATGGGATGCTGCATGGAGATGAATCTTGATCTTCTTCATCTCCCATCTTAATACAGCATCCCTACTTAAAGGCATCTCGGACTTAGTCGATTTTTTATAAATTCTAAGAAATTCATATGTTAGGATGCTGCGAGATGAATGGGATGCTGCATGCAGATGAATATTGATCTCCTACATCTCCCGTCTCAATACAGCATCCCTACTTAAAGGCATCTCGGACTTAGTCGATTTTTCATAAATTCATAGAAATTCATATGTTAGGATGCTGGGAGATGAATGGGATGCTGCATGGAGATGAATCTTGATCTCCTACATCTCTCATCTCAATACAGCATCCTTACTTAAAGCCATCTCGGACTTAGTCGATTTTTCATAAATTCTAAGAAAAACATATGTTAGGATGCTGCGAGATGAATGGGATGCTGCATGGAGATGAATCTTGATCTTCTTCATCTCCCATCTTAATACAGCATCCCTAATTAAATGCATCTCGGACTTAGTCGATTTTTCATAAATTCTAAGAAAAACATATGTTAGGATGCTGCGAGATGAATGGGATGCTGCATGGAGATGAATCTTGATCTTCTTCATCTCCCATCTTAATACAGCATCCCTACTTAAAGGCATCTCGGACTTAGTCGATTTTTCATAAATTCATAGAAATTCATATGTTAGGATGCTGGGAGATGAATGGGATGCTGCATGGAGATGAATCTTGATCTTCTTCATCTCCCATCTTAATACAATATCCCTACTTAAAGGCATCTCGGACTTAGTCGATTTTTCATAAATTCTAAGAAATTCATATGTTAGGATGCTGGGAGATGAATGGGATGCTGCATGGAGATGAATCTTGATCTCCTACATCTCCCATCTCAATACAGCATCCCTACTTAAAGGCATCTCGGACTTAGTCGATTTTTCATAAATTCATAGAAATTCATATGTTAGGATGCTGGGAGATGAATGGGATGC
This sequence comes from Anopheles ziemanni, assembly GCF_943734765.1. NCBI lineage: Eukaryota > Metazoa > Arthropoda > Insecta > Diptera > Culicidae > Anopheles > Anopheles ziemanni. The sequence continues at coordinate 114,692 of NW_026689811.1, read as the reverse complement.
TGCATGGAGATGAATCTTGATCTTCTTCATCTCCCATCTTAATACAGCATCCCTACTTAAAGGCATCTCGGACTTAGTCGATTTTTCATAAATTCTAAGAAATTCATATGTTAGGATGCTGGGAGATGAATGGGATGCTGCATGGAGATGAATCTTGATCTCCTACATCTCCCATCTTAATACAGCATCCCTACTTAAAGGCATCTCGGACTTAGTCGATTTTTCATAAATTCATAGAAATTCATATGTTAGGATGCTGGGAGATGAATGGGATGCTGCATGGAGATGAATCTTGATCTTCTTCATCTCCCATCTTAATACAATATCCCTACTTAAAGGCATCTCGGACTTAGTCGATTTTTCATAAATTCTAAGAAAAACATATGTTAGGATGCTGCGAGATGAATGGGATGCTGCATGGAGATGAATCTTGATCTCCTACATCTCCCATCTTAATACAGCATCCCTACTTAAAGCCATCTCGGACTTAGTCGATTTTTCATAAATTCTAAGAAATTCATATGTTAGGATGCTGCGAGATGAATGGGATGCTGCATGCAGATGAATATTGATCTCCTACATCTCCCATCTTAATACAGCATCCCTACTTACAGGCATCTCGGACTTAGTCGATTTTTCATAAATTCTAAGAAATTCATATGTAAGGATGCTGGGAGATGAATGGGATGCTGCGTGGAGATGAATCTTGATCTTCTTCATCTCCCATCTTAATACAGCATCCCTACTTAAAGGCATCTCGGACTTAGTCGATTTTTCATAAATTCATAGAAATTCATATGTTAGGATGCTGGGAGATGAATGGGATGCTGCATGGAGATGAATCTTGATCTTCTTCATCTCCCATCTTAATACAGCATCCCTACTTAAAGGCATCTCGGACTTAGTCGATTTTTCATAAATTCTAAGAAATTCATATGTTAGGATGCTGGGAGATGAATGGGATGCTGCATAGAGATGAATCTTGATCTTCTTCATCTCCCAACACAATACAGCATCCCTACTTAAAGGCATCTCGGACTTAGTCGATTTTTCATAAATTCTAAGAAATTCATATGTAAGGATGCTGGGAGATGAATGGGATGCTGCATGGAGATGAATCTTGATCTCCTACAACTCCCATCTTAATACAGCATCCCTACTTAAAGCCATCTCGGACTTAGTCGATTTTTCAGAAATTCTAAGAAATTCATATGTTAGGATGCTGGGAGATGAATGGGATGCTGCATGGAGATGAATCTTGATCTCCTACATCTCCCATCTCAATACAGCATCCCTACTTAAAGGCATCTCGGACTTAGTCGATTTTTCATAAATTCATAGAAATTCATATGTTAGGATGCTGGGAGATGAATGGGATGCTGCATGGAGATGAATCTTGATCTTCTTCATCTCCCATCTTAATACAGCATCCCTACTTAAAGGCATCTCGGACTTAGTCGATTTTTCATAAATTCTAAGAAATTCATATGTTAGGATGCTGGGAGATGAATGGGATGCTGCATGGAGATGAATCTTGATCTCCTACAACTCCCATCTTAATACAGCATCCCTACTTAAAGCCATCTCGGACTTAGTCGATTTTTCAGAAATTCATAGAAATTCATATGTTAGGATGCTGGGAGATGAATGGGATGCTGCATGGAGATGAATCTTGATCTCCTACATCTCCCATCTCAATACAGCATCCCTACTTAAAGGCATCTCGGACTTAGTCGATTTTTCATAAATTCATAGAAATTCATATGTTAGGATGCTGGGAGATGAATGGGATGCTGCATGGAGATGAATCTTGATCTTCTTCATCTCCCATCTTAATACAGCATCCCTACTTAAAGGCATCTCGGACTTAGTCGATTTTTCATAAATTCTAAGAAATTCATATGTTAGGATGCTGGGAGATGAATGGGATGCTGCATGGAGATGAATCTTGATCTCCTACATCTCCCATCTTAATACAGCATCCCTACTTAAAGGCATCTCGGACTTAGTCGATTTTTCATAAATTCATAGAAATTCATATGTTAGGATGCTGGGAGATGAATGGGATGCTGCATGGAGATGAATCTTGATCTTCTTCATCTCCCATCTTAATACAGCATCCCTACTTAAAGGCATCTCGGACTTAGTCGATTTTTCATAAATTCTAAGAAATTCATATGTTAGGATGCTGGGAGATGAATGGGATGCTGCATGGAGATGAATCTTGATCTCCTACATCTCCCATCTTAATACAGCATCCCTACTTAAAGGCATCTCGGACTTAGTCGATTTTTCATAAATTCATAGAAATTCATATGTTAGGATGCTGGGAGATGAATGGGATGCTGCATGGAGATGAATCTTGATCTTCTTCATCTCCCATCTTAATACAATATCCCTACTTAAAGGCATCTCGGACTTAGTCGATTTTTCATAAATTCTAAGAAAAACATATGTTAGGATGCTGCGAGATGAATGGGATGCTGCATGGAGATGAATCTTGATCTCCTACATCTCCCATCTCAATACAGCATCCCTACTTAAAGGCATCTCGGACTTAGTCGATTTTTCATAAATTCATAGAAATTCATATGTTAGGATGCTGGGAGATGAATGGGATGCTGCATGGAGATGAATCTTGATCTTCTTCATCTCCCATCTTAATACAGCATCCCTACTTAAAGGCATCTCGGACTTAGTCGATTTTTCATAAATTCTAAGAAATTCATATGTTAGGATGCTGGGAGATAAATGGGATGCTGCATGGAGATGAATCTTGATCTTCTTCATCTCCCATCTTAATACAGCATCCCTACTTAAAGGCATCTCAGACTTAGTCGATTTTTCATAAATTCTTAGAAATTCATATGTTAGGATGCTGCGAGATGAATGGGATGCTGCATGGAGATGAATCTTGATCTCCTACATCTCCCATCTTAATACAGCATCCCTACTTAAAGCCATCTCGGACTTAGTCGATTTTTCATAAATTCTAAGAAATTCATATGTTAGGATGCTGGGAGATGAATGGGATGCTGCATAGAGATGAATCTTGATCTCCTACATCTCCCATCTTAATACAGCATCCCTACTTAAAGCCATCTCGGACTTAGTCGATTTTTCATAAATTCTAAGAAATTCATATGTTAGGATGCTGCGAGATGAATGGGATGCTGCATGCAGATGAATATTGATCTCCTACATCTCCCATCTTAATACAGCATCCCTACTTACAGGCATCTCGGACTTAGTCGATTTTTCATAAATTCTAAGAAAAACATATGTTAGGATGCTGCGAGATGAATGGGATGCTGCATGGAGATGGATCTTGATCTTCTTCATCTCCCATCTTAATACAGCATCCCTACTTAAAGGCATCTCGGACTTAGTCGATTTTTCATAAATTCATAGAAATTCATATGTTAGGATGCTGGGAGATGAATGGGATGCTGCATGGAGATGAATCTTGATCTTCTTCATCTCCCATCTTAATACAGCATCCCTACTTAAAGGCATCTCGGACTTAGTCGATTTTTCATAAATTCTAAGAAATTCATATGTTAGGATGCTGGGAGATGAATGGGATGCTGCATTGAGATGAATCTTGATCTCCTACATCTCCCATCTCAATACAGCATCCCTACTTAAAGACATCTCGGACTTAGTCGATTTTTCATAAATTCTAAGAAAAACATATGTTAGGATGCTGCGAGATGAATGGGATGCTGCATGGAGATGAATCTTGATCTTCTTCATCTCCCATCTTAATACAGCATCCCTACTTAAATGCATCTCGGACTTAGTCGATTTTTCATAAGTTCTAAGAAAAACATATGTTAGGATGCTGCGAGATGAATGGGATGCTGCATGGAGATGAATCTTGATCTTGTTCATCTCCCATCTTAATACAGCATCCCTACTTAAAGGCATCTCGGACTTAGTCGATTTTTCATAAATTCTAAGAAAAACATATGTTAGGATGCTGCGAGATGAATGGGATGCTGCATGGAGATGAATCTTGATCTTCTTCATCTCCAATCTTAATACAGCATCCCTACTTAAGGGCATCTCGGACTTAGTCTATTTTTCATAAATTCTAAGAAATTCATATGTTAGGATGCTGCGAGATGAATGGGATGCTGCATGGAGATGAATTTTGATCTTCTTCATCTCTCATCTTAATACAGCATCCCTACTTAAAGGCATCTCGGACTTAGTCGAATTTTCATAAATTCTAAGAAAAACATATGTTAGGATGCTGGGATATGAATGGGATGCTGCATGGAGATGAATCTTGATCTCCTACATCTCCCATCTCAATACAGCATCCCTACTTAAAAGCATCTCGGACTTAGTCGATTTTTCATAAATTCTAAGAAAAACATATGTTAGGATGCTGCGAGATGAATGGGATGCTGCATGGAGATGAATCTTGATCTTCTTCATCTCTCATCTTAATACAGCATCCCTACTTAAAGGCATCTCGGACTTAGTCGATTTTTCATAAATTCTAAGAAAAACATATGTTAGGATGCTGGGATATGAATGGGATGCTGCATGGAGATGAATCTTGATCTCCTACATCTCCCATCTCAATACAGCATCCCTACTTAAAGGCAGTTCGGACTAAGTCGATTTTTCATAAATTCTAAGAAATTCATATGTAAGGATGCTGCGAGATGAATGGGATGCTGCATAGAGATGAATTTTGATCTTCTTCATCTCTCATCTTAATACAGCATCCCTACTTTAAGTCATCTCGGACTTAGTTGATTTTTCATAAATTCTAAGAAAAACATATGTTAGGATGCTGCGAGATGAATGGGATGCTGCATGGTGATGAATCTTGATCTTCTTCATCTCCCATCTCAATACAGCATCCCTACTTAAAGGCAGTTCGGACTAAGTCGATTTTTCATAAATTCTAAGAAATTCATATGTTAGGATGCTGATAGATGAATGGGATGCTGCATGGAGATGAATCTTGATCTTCTTCATCTCCCATCTTAATACAGCATCCCTACTTAAAGGCATCTCGGACTTAGTCGATTTTTCATAAATTCTAAGAAAATCATATGTTAGGATGCTGCGAGATGAATGGGATGCTGCATGGAGATGAATCTTGATCTTCTTCATCTCTCATATTAATACAGCATCCCTACTTAAAGGCATCTCGGACTTAGTCGATTTTTCATAAATTCTAAGAAATTCATATGTTAGGATGCTGCGAGATGAATGGGATGCTGCATGGAGATGAATCTTGATCTTCTTCATCTCCCGTCTTAATACAGCATCCCTACTTAAAGGCACCTCGGACTTAGTCGATTTTTCATAAATTCTAAGTAAAACATATGTTAGGATGCTGCGAGATGAATGGGATGCTGCATGGAGATGAATCTTGATCTTCTTCATCTCCCATCTTAATACAGCATCCCTACTTAAAGGCATCTCGGACTTAGTCGATTTTTCATAAATTCTAAGAAATTCATATGTTAGGATGCTGCGAGATGTATGGGATGCTGCATGGAGATGATTCTTGATCTTCTTCATCTCCCATCTCAATACAGCATCCCTACTTAAAGACATCTCGGACTTAGTCGATTTTTCATAAATTCTAAGAAAAACATATGTTAGGATGCTGCGAGATGTATGGGATGCTGCCTGGAGATGAATCTTGATCTTCTACATCTCCCATCTCAATACAGCATCCCTCTTTAAAGGCATCTCGGACTTAGTCGAATTTTCATAAATTCTAAGAAAAACATATGTTAGGATGCTGCGAGATGAATGGGATGCTGCATGGAGATGAATTTTGATCTTCTTCATCTCTCATCTTAATACAGCATCCCTACTTAAAGGCATCTCGGACTTAGTCGAATTTTCATAAATTCTAAGAAAAACATATGTTAGGATGCTGGGATATGAATGGGATGCTGCATGGAGATGAATCTTGATCTCCTACATCTCCCATCTCAATACAGCATCCCTACTTAAAAGCATCTCGGACTTAGTCGATTTTTCATAAATTCTAAGAAAAACATATGTTAGGATGCTGCGAGATGAATGGGATGCTGCATGGAGATGAATTTTGATCTTCTTCATCTCTCATCTTAATACAGCATCCCTACTTAAAGGCATCTCGGACTTAGTCGAATTTTCATAAATTCTAAGAAAAACATATGTTAGGATGCTGGGATATGAATGGGATGCTGCATGGAGATGAATCTTGATCTCCTACATCTCCCATCTCAATACAGCATCCCTACTTAAAAGCATCTCGGACTTAGTCGATTTTTCATAAATTCTAAGAAAAACATATGTTAGGATGCTGCGAGATGAATGGGATGCTGCATGGAGATGAATCTTGATCTTCTTCATCTCTCATCTTAATACAGCATCCCTACTTAAAGGCATCTCGGACTTAGTCGATTTTTCATAAATTCTAAGAAAAACATATGTTAGGATGCTGAGAGATGAATGTGATGCTGCATGGAGATAAATCTTGATCTTTTACATCTCCTATCTTAATACAGCATCCCTACTTAAAGGCATCTCGGACTTAGTCGATTTTTCATAAATTCTAAGTAAAACATATGTTAGGATGCTGCGAGATGAATGGTATGCTGCATGGAGATGAATCTTGATCTTGTTCATCTCCCATCTTAATACAGCATCCCCACTTAAAGGCATCTCGGACTTAGTCGATTTTTCATAAATTCTAAGAAATTCATATGTTAGGATGCTGCGAGATGAATGGGATGCTGCATGGAGATGAATCTTGATCTTCTTCATCTCCCATCTTAATACAGCATCCCCACTTAAAGGCATCTCGGACTTAGTCGATTTTTCATAAATTCTAAGAAATTCATATGTTAGGATGCTGCGAGATGAATGGGATGCTGCATGGAGATGAATCTTGATCTTCTTCATCTCTCATATTAATACAGCATCCCTACTTAAAGGCATCTCGGACTTAGTCGATTTTTCATAAATTCTAAGAAATTCATATGTTAGGATGCTGGGAGATGAATGGGATGCTGCATGGAGATGAATCTTGATCTTCTTCATCTTCCATCTGAAAACAGCATCCCTACTTAAAGGCATCTCGGACTTAGTCGATTTTTCATAATTTCTAAGAAAAACATATGTTAGGATGTTGCGAGATGAATGGGATGCTGCATGGAGATGAATCTTGATCTTCTTCATCTCCCATCTTAATACAGCATCCCTACTTAAAGGCATCTCGGACTTAGTCGATTTTTCATAATTTCTAAGAAAAACATATGTTAGGATGCTGCGAGATGATGTCCGGGATGCTGCATGGAGATGAATCTTGATCTTCTTCAACTCCCATCTTAATACAGCATCCCTGCTTAAGGGCATCTCGGACTTAGTCGATTTTTCATAAATTCTTAGAAAAAAATATGTTAGGATGCTGCGAGATGAATGGGATGCTGCATGGAGATGAATCTTGATCTTGTTCATCTCCCATCTCAATACAGCATCCCTACTTAAAGGCATCTCGGACTTAGTCGATTTTTCATAAATTCTAAGAAAAACATATGTTAGGATGCTGGGAGATGGATGGGATGCTGCATGGAGATGAATCTTGATCTTCTTCATCTTCCATCTGAAAACAGCATCCCTACTTAAAGGCATCTCGGACTTAGTCGATTTTTCATAATTTCTAAGAAAAACATATGTTAGGATGCTGCAAGATGAATGGGATGCTGCATGGAGATGAATCTTGATCTTCTTCATCTCCCATCTGAAAACAGCATCCCTACTTAAAGGCATCTCGGACTTAGTCGATTTTTCATAATTTTTAAGAAAAACATATGTTAGGATGCTGCGAGATGAATGGGATGCTGCATGGAGATGAATCTTGATCTTCTTCATCTCCCATCTCAATACAGCATCCCTACTTTAAGGCATCTCGGACTTAGTCGATTTTTCATGAATTCTAAGTAAAACATATGTTAGGATGCTGGGAGATAAATGGGATGCTGCATGGAGATGAATCTTGATCTTCTTCTTGTCCCATCTTAATACAGCATCCCTACTTAAAGGCATCTCAGACTTAGTCGATTTTTCATAATTTCTAAGAAAAACATATGTTAGGATGCTGCGAGATGAATGAGATGCTGCAGGGAGATTAATCTTGATCTCCTACATCTCCCATCTCAATACAGCATCCCTACTTACAGCCATCTCAGACTTAGTCGATTTTTCATAAATTCTAAGAAATTCATATGTTAGGATGCTGCGAGATAAATGGGATGCTGCATGGAGATGAATCTTGATCTCCTACATCTCCCATCTTAATACAGCATCCCTACTTAAAAGCATCTCGGACTTAGTCGATTTTTCATAAATTCTAAGAAAAACATATGTTAGGAAGCTGCGAGATGAATGGGATGCTGCATGGAGATGAATCTTGATCTTCTTCATCTCCCATCTCAATACAGCATCCCTACTTAAAGGCATCTCGGACTCAGTCGATTTTTCATAAATTCTAAGAAAAACATATGTTAGGATGCTGGGAGATGAATGGGATGCTGCATTGAGATGAATCTTGATCTTCTTCATCTCCCATCTTAATACAGCATCCCTCCTTAAAGGCATCTCGGACCTAGTCGATTTTTCATAAATACTAAGAAATTCATTTGTTAGGATGCTGCGAGATGAATGGGATGCTGCATGGAGATGAATCTTGATCTTCTTCATCTCCCATCTCGATACAGCATCCCTACTTAAAGGCATCTCGGACTTAGTCGATTTTTCATAAATTCTAAGAAAAACATATGTTAGGATGCTGCGAGATGAATGGGATGCTGCATGGAGATGAATCTTGATCTTCTTCATCTCCCATCTTAATACAGCATCCCTACTTAAATGCATCTCGGACTTAGTCAATTTTTCATAAATTCTAAGAAAAACATATGTTAGGATGCTGCGAGATGAATGGGATGCTGCATGGAGATGAATCTTGATCTCCTACATCTCTCATCTCAATACAGCATCCCTACTTAAAGCCATCTCGGACTTAGTCGATTTTTCATAAATTCATAGAAATTCATATGTGAGGATGCTGCGAGATGAATGGGATGCTGCATGGAGATGAATCTTGATCTCCTACATCTCTCATCTCAATACAGCATCCCTACTTAAAGCCATCTCGGACTTAAACGATTTTTCATAAATTCATAGAAATTCATATGTTAGGATGCTGGGAGATTAATGGGATGCTGCATGGAGAAGAATCTTGATCTTCTTCATCTCTCATCTTAATACAGCATCATTACTTAAAGGCATCTCGGACTTAGTCGATTTTTCATAAATTCTAAGAAATTCATATGTTAGGATGCTGCGAGATGAATGGGATGCTGCATGGAGATGAATCTTGATCTTCTTCAACTCCCATCTCGATACAGCATCCCTACTTAAAGGCATCTCGGACTTAGTCGATTTTTCATAAATTCTAAGAAAAACATATGTTAGGATGCTGCGAGATGAATGGGCTGCTGCATGGAGATGAATCTTGATCTTCTTCATCTCCAGTCTTTATACAGCATCCCTACTTAAAGGCATCTCGGACTTAGTCGATTTTTCATAAATTTCAAGAAAAACATAAGTTAGGATGCTGGGAGATGAATGGGATGCTGCATGGAGATGAATCTTGATCTTCTTCATCTCCAGTCTTTATACAGCATCCCTACTTAAAGCCATCTCGGACTAAGTCGATTTTTCATGAATTCTTAGAAATTGATATGTTAGGATGCTGCGAGATGAATGGGATGCTGCATGGAGATGAATCTTGATCTCCTACATCTCCCATCTCAATACAGCATCCCTACTTAAAGGCATCTCGGACTTAGTCGATTTTTCATAAATTCTAAGAAAAACATATGTTTGGATGCTGCGACATGAATGGGATGCTACATGGAGATGAATCTTGATCTTCTACATCTCCCATCTCGATACAGCATCCCTACTTAAAGGCATCTCGGACTTAGTCGATTTTTCATAAATTCTAAGAAATTCATATGTTAGGATGCTGCGAGATGAATGGGATGCTGCATGGAGATGAATCTTGATCTTCTTCATCTCCCATCTTAATACAGCATCCCTACTTAAAGGCATCTCGGTCTTAGTCGATTTTTCATAAACTCTAAGAAATTCATATGTTAGGATGCTGGGAAATGAATGGGATGCTGCATGGAGATGAATCTTGATCTCCTACATCTCCCATCTCAATACAGCATCCCTACTTAAAGGCATCTCGGACTTATTCGATTTTTCATAAATTCATAGAAATTCATATGTTAGGATGCTGGGAGATGAATGGGATGCTGCATGGAGATGAATCTTGATCTTCTTCATCTCCCATCTTAATACAGCATCCCTACTTAAAGGCATCTCGGACTTAAACGATTTTTCATAAATTCTAAGAAATTCATATGTTAGGATGCTGGGAGATGAATGGGATGCTGCATGGAGATGAATCTTGATCTCCTACATCTCCCATCTCAATACAGCATCCCTACTTAAAGGCATCTCGGACTTAGTCGATTTTTCATAAATTCATAGAAATTCATATGTTAGGATGCTGCGAGATGAATGGGATGCTGCATGGAGATGAATCTTGATCTTCTTCATCTCCCATCTTAATACAGCGTCCCTACTTAAAGGCATCTCGGACTTAGTCGATTTTTCATAAATTCTTAGAAATTCATATGTTAGGATGCTGCGAGATGAATGGGATGCTGCATGGAGATGAATCTTGATCTCCTACATCTCTCATCTCAATACAGCATCCCTACTTAAAGCCATCTCGGACTTTGTCGATTTTTCATAAATTCATAGAAATTCATATGTTAGGATGCTGCGAGATGAATGGGATGCTGCATAGAGATGAATCTTGATCTCCTACATCTCTCATCTCAATACAGCATCCCTACTTAAAGGCATCTCGGACTTAGTCGATTTTTCATAAATTCATAGAAATTCATATGTTAGGATGCTGGGAGATGAATGGGATGCTGCATGGAGATGAATCTTGATCTCCTACATCTCCCATCTCAATACAGCATCCCTACTTAAAGGCATCTCGGACTTATTCGATTTTTCATAAAGTCATATAAATTCATATGTTAGGATGCTGCGAGATGAATGGGATGCTGCATGGAGATGAATCTTGATCTTCTTCATCTCCCATCTTAATACAGCATCCCTACTTAAAGCCATCTCGGACGTAGTCGATTTTTCATAAATTCTAAGAAAAACATATGTTAGGATGCTGCGAGATGAATGGGATGCTGCATGCAGATGAATATTGATCTCCTACATCTCCCGTCTCAATACAGCATCCCTACTTAAAGCCATCTCGGACTTAGTCGATTTTTCATAAATTCTAAGAAATTCATATGTTAGGATGCTGCGAGATGAATGGGATGCTGCATCGAGATGAATCTTGATCTTCTTCATCTCCCATCTTAATACAGCATCCCAACTTAAAGGCATCTCGGACTTAGTCGATTTTTCAAATTCTAAGAAAATCATATGTTAGGATGCTGGGAGATGAATAAGATGCTGCATGGAGATGAATCTTGATCTCCTTCATCTCCCATCTCAATACAGCATCCCTACTTAAAGGCATCTCGGACTCAGTCGATTTTTCATAAATTCTTAGAAAAACATATGTTAGGATGCTTGGAGATGAATGGGATGCTGCATGGAGATGAATCTTGATCTTCTTCATCTCCCATCTTAATACAGCATCCCTACTTAAAGGCATCTCGGACTTAGTCGATTTTTCGTAAATTCTAAGAAAAACATATGTTAGGATGCTGGGAGATGAATGGGATGCTGCATGGAGATTAATCTTGATCTTCTTTATCTCCCATCTCAGTACAGCATCCCTGCTGAAAGGCATCTCGGACTTAGTCGATTTTTCATTAATTCTAAGAAAAACATATGTTAGGATGCTGGGAGATGAATAAGATGCTGCATGGAGATGAATCTTGATCTTCTTCATCTCCCATCTCAATACAGCATCCCTACTTAAAGGCATCTCGGACTTAGTCGATTTTTCATAAATTCTAAGAAAAACATATGTAAGGATGCTGCGAGATGAATGGGATGCTGCATGGAGATGAATCTTGATCTTCTTCATCTCTCATCTCAATACAGCATCCCTACTTAAAGGCATCTCGGGCTTAGTCGATTTTTCATAAATTCTAAGAAATTCATATGTTAGGATGCTGCGAGATGAATGGGATGCTGCATGGAGATGAATCTTGATCTTCTTCATCTCCCATCTCAATACAGCATCCCTACTTAAAGGCATCTCGGACTTAGTCGATTTTTCATATATTCTAAGAAAAACATATGTTAGGATGCTGCGAGATGAATGGGATGCTGCATGGAGATGAATCTTGATCTTCTTCATCTCCTGTCTTAATACAGCATCCCTGCTTAAAGGCATCTCGGACTTAGTCGATTTTTCATAAATTCTAAGAAAAACATATGTTACGATGCTGCGAGATGTATGGGATGCCGCATGGAGATGAATCTTGATCTTCTTCATCTCTCATCTCAATACAGCATCCCTGCTTAAAGGCATCTCGGACTTAGTCGATTTTTCATAAATTCTAAGAAATTCATATGTTAGGATGCTGCGAGATGAATGGGATGCTGCATGGAGATGAATCTTGATCTTCTTCATCTCCCATCTCAATACAGCATCCCTACTTAAAGGCATCTCGGACTTAGTCGATTTTTCATAAATTCTAAGAAAAACATATGTTAAGATGCTGCGAGATGAATGGGATGCTGCATGGAGATGAATCTTAATCTTCTTCATCTCCCATCCTAATACAGCATCCCTACTTAAAGGCATCTCGGACTTAGTCGATTTTTCATAAATTCTAAGAAAAACATATGTTGGGATGCTGCGAGATTAATGGGATGCTGCATGGAGATGAATCTTAATCTTCTTCATCTTCCATCTTAATACAGCATCCCTACTTAAAGGCATCTCGGACTTAGTCGATTTTTCATAAATTCTAAGAAAAACATATGTTAGGATGCTGCGAGATAAATGGGATGCTGCATGGAGATGAATCTTGATCTTCTTCATCTTTCATCTTAAAACAGCATCCCTACTTAAAGGCATCTCGGACTTAGTCGATTTTTCATATATTCTAAGAAAAACATATGTTAGGATGCTGCGAGATGAATGGGATGCTGCATGGAGATGAATCTTGATCTTCTTCATCTCTCATCTCAATACAGCATCCCTACTTAAAGGCATCTCGGACTTAGTCGATTTTTCATAAATTCTAAGAAATTCATATGTTAGGATGCTGCGAGATGAATGGGATGCTGCATGGAGATGAATCTTGATCTTCTTCATCTCCCATCTCAATACAGCATCCCTACTTAAAGGCATCTCGGACTTAGTCGATTTTTCATAAATTCTAAGAAAAACATATGTTAGGATGCTGCGAGATAAATGGGATGCTGCATGGAGATGAATCTTGATCTTCTTCATCTCTCATCTCAATACAGCATCCCTACTTAAAGGCATCTCGGACTTAGTCGATTTTTCATAAATTCTAAGAAATTCATGAAAATATTTTCAATCAATACCATATGACCCATCAGGGTCCTTTGCTTCATATAAGTTTGCCTTGCTTGGTGTGGTAACATTTGAGTGTAGTTCTGACATCCCCATTTTGGGACTTAGCCGATTTTTCGTAAAATACCATATGACCCATCAGGGTCCTTTCCTTCATATAAGTTTGCCTTGCTTGGTGTGGTAACATTTGAGTGTAGTTCTGACATCCCCATTTTGGGACTTAGCCGATTTTTCGTAAAATACCATATGACCCATCAGGGTCCTTGCCTTCATATAAGTTTGCCTTGCTTGGTGTGGTAACATTTGAGTGTAGTTCTGACATCCCCATTTTGGGACTTAGCCGATTTTTCGATCAATACCATATGACCCATCAGGGTCCTTTGCTTCATATAAGTTTGCCTTGCTTGGTGTGGTAACATTTGAGTGTAGTTCTGACATCATCATTTTGGGACTTAGCCGATTTTTCGTAAAATACCATATGACCCATCAGGGTCCTTGCCTTCATATAAGTTTGCCTTGCTTGGTGTGGTAACACATGAGTGTAGTTCTGACATCCCCATTTTGGGACTTAGCCGATTTTTCGACCAATACCATATGACCCATCAGGGTCCTTTGCTTCATATAAGTTTGCCTTGCTTGGTGTGGTAACATTTGAGTGTAGTTCTGACATCCCCATTTTGGGACTTAGCCGATTTTTCGTAAAATACCATATGACCCATCAGGGTCCTTGCCTTCATATAAGTTTGCCTTGCTTGGTGTGGTAACATTTGAGTGTAGTTCTGACATCCCCATTTTGGGACTTAGCCGATTTTTCAATCAATACCATATGACCCATCAGGGTCCTTTGCTTCATATAAGTTTGCCTTGCTTGGTGTGGTAACATTTGAGTGTAGTTCTGACATCCCCATTTTGGGACTTAGCCGATTTTTCGTAAAATACCATATGACCCATCAGGGTCCTTGCCTTCATATAAGTTTGCCTTGCTTGGTGTGGTAACACATGAGTGTAGTTCTGACATCCCCATTTTGGGACTTAGCCGATTTTTCGACCAATACCATATGACCCATCAGGGTCCTTTGCTTCATATAAGTTTGCCTTGCTTGGTGTGGTAACATTTGATTGTAGTTCTGACATCCCCATTTTGGGACTTAGCCGATTTTTCGTAAAATACCATATGACCCATCAGGGTCCTTGCCTTCATATAAGTTTGCCTTGCTTGGTGTGGTAACATTTGAGTGTAGTTCTGACATCCCCATTTTGGGACTTAGCCGATTTTTCAATCAATACCATATGACCCATCAGGGTCCTTTGCTTCATATAAGTTTGCCTTGCTTGGTGTGGTAACATTTGAGTGTAGTTCTGACATCCCCATTTTGGGACTTAGCCGATTTTTCGTAAAATACCATATGACCCATCAGGGTCCTTGCCTTCATATAAGTTTGCCTTGCTTGGTGTGGTAACACATGAGTGTAGTTCTGACATCCCCATTTTGGGACTTAGCCGATTTTTCGACCAATACCATATGACCCATCAGGGTCCTTTGCTTCATATAAGTTTGCCTTGCTTGGTGTGGTAACATTTGAGTGTAGTTCTGACATCCCCATTTTGGGACTTAGCCGATTTTTCGTAAAATACCATATGACCCATCAGGGTCCTTGCCTTCATATAAGTTTGCCTTGCTTGGTGTGGTAACATTTGAGTGTAGTTCTGACATCCCCATTTTGGGACTTAGCCGATTTTTCAATCAATACCATATGACCCATCAGGGTCCTTTGCTTCATATAAGTTTGCCTTGCTTGGTGTGGTAACATTTGAGTGTAGTTCTGACATCCCCATTTTGGGACTTAGCCGATTTTTCGTAAAATACCATATGACCCATCAGGGTCCTTGCCTTCATATAAGTTTGCCTTGCTTGGTGTGGTAACATTTGAGTGTAGTTCTGACATCCCCATTTTGG
Organism: Anopheles ziemanni; assembly: GCF_943734765.1. Taxonomy (NCBI): domain Eukaryota; kingdom Metazoa; phylum Arthropoda; class Insecta; order Diptera; family Culicidae; genus Anopheles; species Anopheles ziemanni. Next base: position 99,093 of record NW_026689811.1, on the reverse strand, counting down.
GACTTAGCCGATTTTTCGATCAATACCATATGACCCATCAGGGTCCTTTGCTTCATATAAGTTTGCCTTGCTTGGTGTGGTAACATTTGAGTGTAGTTCTGACATCATCATTTTGGGACTTAGCCGATTTTTCGTAAAATACCATATGACCCATCAGGGTCCTTGCCTTCATATAAGTTTGCCTTGCTTGGTGTGGTAACACATGAGTGTAGTTCTGACATCCCCATTTTGGGACTTAGCCGATTTTTCGACCAATACCATATGACCCATCAGGGTCCTTTGCTTCATATAAGTTTGCCTTGCTTGGTGTGGTAACATTTGAGTGTAGTTCTGACATCCCCATTTTGGGACTTAGCCGATTTTTCGATCCATCCTATATGACCCATCAGGGTCCTTTTTCTTCATATAAGTTTCCCAAGACTTAGTGCTTTTTACCTTTGGACACCAATATCACCCTTACGGGTTTCTTTGATCTTCTCACTTTGTATTGACCAAATGTAGGTCTTGCCATGCCAAACATATAATTGTTCTACACCAAGTCTCTATCTCGTACCGCCAGCTCGGTACATTCGATCAACCTGCCCTTAAGGCACCCGGGACTTAGCCATTTTTTCACATTTTTCATGATTTTGAGGCAACTTTTCTCGACTTTGTCACCTTATATCACCAAGATCCTTTCCCTTTAGCGCTTCACTCTGTTCGTATGATATTTAGCGCTGACTATCACCTTTCTGTCGCTGAGCTCAACTTCTTATTCGGTGCCATAGAGCCAGAGATATTTGGTGTATGCTGTTATAAGGGAAGTTTGTCACTTTTTCAAAGGCCCACTTTGGGACGCCCATATCTCACCTTCAGGTATCTTCGATCTTCTTGTCGTCTATGGACGAAACTTAGGCCTTGTCTTGGCCAACTTATAAATGTTCTACGGCCAAGCCGTATCTCTTACCGCCAGCCCGGTATTCATGGACTTAGTCGGATTTTCGCCTCTCGTGGTAACAATTTCTGACTTTGACTCACAATAACACCCGAACGGTCACATGCTAGCGCTTTGCTTGGTAGGAATTATAGTTAGCGCTACCTTTTCTCTTTCCATCGATACCTTGTTCGTTCCATTCCATGCCATACAGCCGAAGTTATGATGTTTCCCGTTTTCCATATCATGTGGAGCTTATGCTCTGGGAAAACCATCTAACACCTGTACCACCCTTTTGGGTACCACCGATCTCGTCACTATGTTAGGGCCAAATATAGGTTATAACATGCCCAACATATAATTGTTCTACACCAAGTCTCTATCTCTTACCGCCTGCTCGGTATTTTACTCGTAAGTCCAAATTTCACAACTTGTACTTTTTTTCCCAATGTACTCGAGTTTCAATTTTGGTAACATTTTTCGACTTTGACACTTAATAACTTCCAAATCATGCTAGTTAGCGCTTTGCTTTCTTCTAGTCGTATCTAGCGCTGGGTGTTACCTTTCCAAAACATATCCTAGCTTAACAATCCATGCCATACAGCCGGAGCTATACGGTGCACAAGTCAAATCCATTTTAGCCATGTTTCATTTTTGCCAATTTTTGACCACTCGTATCACCCTTCCAGAGTGGTCCGATCTTCTCGCTGTCTATGGACGACTTTTAGGTCTCGTAGAGGCAAACTTATAAGTATTCTACGTCAACCCGCTATCTCTTACCGCCTGCTCGGTATTCTTGGTCTTGTGTGATTTTTGGAAATTTTGGTATTATTTTTCCACTTTGTCGCTTAATAACTCAGTTTTGCTCAACACTTAGCGCTTCGGTTGTTTGGGATTATAGTTAGCGCTCGGTTCGACCTTTCCAACACTGATCTTAGCTTGTCGATCCGTTCCATACAGCCTGAGTTATTCGCGATACCGTGTTTCAACCCATTTCTCAAGTCTCGTTTTGGTCCAACTTTGAACCAGCCATATCACCCTGATGGGTACCTCCGATCTTCTCGCTCTATATTGGCCAAAGTTAGGTCTTGTGGTAACGTACTTATGATTGTTCTACGCCGTGTTCGTAGCTCTTATCGTTCGCCCGCTATTTTCGATCATAAGGTGAATTTTCGCCTCTAAACCACCATTTTTCACCTTTGCCCTCTAATATGACCGACTTGCTCAACACCTAGCGCTTCGCTTGGTAGGACACATAGCTAGCGCTCGTCAAGACCTTTCCAACGCATATCCAAGCTTTCCGATCCGAGCCATACAGCCTGAGCTATAGGCGATACCGTTTTTCCCATTTTCTTGGTCACATGCACTTTAGGGTACCCCTTTTTGCCTTTGACCCTTAATACCTCCTCCGGGTCACTAGTAGGCGCTCAGCTTGGTAGGAAACATAGCTAGAGCAGGCCTTCACCTTTCCAAAACTGCCTCAAGTGTACCGATCCGACATCTAGAACCAAAGTTATGGTCATTCCTATCATGCTCTACTTTCATGGTCAACCTCCACCAAGCACACCTAGGTTGGACCAACTTTCACCAACTCATCTCGAACCCCAAATTTGCTTCGACCTACTAGGTTTCCCTAGTAAAGTGGTCAAAACATCCATTACAACACGACTGGTCTTTCTGGTGGTCGACCTAGGCGACTTTGTTCGACGACCACCACCCCATGGAACTAAAAGACGTCCCTTGATACGGACCACCGATACATTTTCCGGCCTGTCTAAACTACACTCATCGAAATTTTTTTGGGTCCCCACCGTCATACAAGTTTGCCTAGGTCAAGTTTTTCTTCCGGATCGGCCGCGGACCTCACTTTTCATTATCTAGGGAGGCCATAGGGCCCCAAAAGGGGTTTTTTAAAATTTTCGACACTTTCGACTTCGGTCGGATTTTTTCCGATTTTGGTCCGACCTAGGGACTTGGTGGTCCAAGGAGCCTCGGGACCAAACTTTTTTCTCAGGGGTCCCTACCTCCATACAACTTTGCCTAGGTCAATTTTTTGGTCCAAATCGACCGCGGATTTCACTTTTCAATATCTGGGGCTCGTGTAGAGTCCGAATATGAGGTTTTCTCATTTTTCGACATTTTCGACATTTTTGGGATTTTTTCGGGTTTTTCGACCTAGGGGTCCGCCGAACAAATTTTGGGTCAAAAATTTTTATTGAACTAGTCGAAAGTACGCAAAAAGATAAGACTTTTTGCCGAAGACACCATGCCCCGGAACCGACTCCTTCCCCTTCAAAATTGGGGACAAACGTGATTTTTGAAACTTTTCCTTAGGGAGCCAAAGACTTAGAAAATTTTCAAATTCTCGATTTTTCGATTGCGAGCTAGCGCTTTGCGGTCTTCGGCAATGTTGTAGATCTCGACGAGATAAGACTTTTTGGTCAAGGGACATTTTGCCCTCCGACCCCTCCTTCCCCCCGCAAATCGCCCCCCAAAGTGCAATTTTTGCATTTTCACCTCTTTGCACGCACTGTTCGGCCCAAATGGCCACTTTCTATGGGTCTGAGCGCTTTGCAGTCTTCGGCAAACTTTTAGAGCGTACCAAGCCCTAATTATAATTGTTCTACACCACCTTCGTACCTCTTCATCCCTGGCCGCTATTCGCGTACCAAGGTAATTTTTGTTCATTTTGTCAACATTTTTCATCTTTGACTGCTTATATCGGCCTTGCCATGAACCGATAGCGCTTCGCTGTGTTCTAACGTAAGTTAGTACTACTCTTTACCTTTCCAAATCATATCTTAGGTTGCCATTTGCTTGCGTACAGCCGGAGCTATGAGCGATACCGTAAAAAGTACCGAAACTTGGAAAAATCCTTTGATCGCCCATATCCCCCCTTTGGGGGCCAGATATCGAAAAAAGTTCTGATTCAAAAAGTTGCGCATTAACGTGTTCTAGTTATGCCTAGAACATTTCACTTCGCTAGCTGGCCTGCAACTTAGCCGTAATTGGGATTTTAGGGTGTTCTTGGAGGGCCCATTTCCTGCGACTTGGTATCTTTTGGGCCCAATGTTTCTCTGATATCTCCACGAGTTTTCCAGATAGCCTTTTCAAACTTTCAGGGTGCCTAGAACACCTCAAGACCTTTCCAACGCTATGCCGTTTGCCTCGCTCGGACATCTACAGCCAAAGTTATTCGAGGTACACGGTACCTTACCCTGTTTTCTCAGTACTTGGTCGAAAATTTCGATCAGCCATATGACCGACTTGGACAACCCTGAGCGGGTTGGCCCCATATAACTAAACTTTCGTCTCGTGGAGGCAAACTTATAAATATTCCAAGTCAACTCGCTATCTCGTACCGCCTTGACGGTATACTTGGTCCAAAGGCCATTTCCAGCGACTTGGTCGCAATTTCGCTCTAAGTTTCGCTAATACCTTCGTCCGTGGACATGGTGATTTTTTGTTCGTATTTTTCCTTGATAGTCCCACTCAAGACTATTCCATACCAGAGCCAAGCGTCCCGCTAAGTGCCATACAGCCTGAGCAGTAATTCATGAAAGGTACCTCTACCAGTTTTTGCCATACTTGGGTACAAACTTTGTATCGCCCATATCTCCACTTTGGAGGCCAGCCAGCACCTTTGCCCCATATACTTTTTTCTTGGTCATACCATGCACTAAATATAATTGTTCTACGCCAACTTGCTATCTCTTCTCTAACTTGCCGTTATTCTTGGTCCAAGTCCCATTTCATTCGTTTTCGGACCCATTTTGCTATATGTTTCACTAATAGCTTCGGCCATGGACAAGCTGATATTCTGTTTGTATTTTTGCTTGATAGTCCCACTCAAGACCATTCCAAAACACACCGCAACTTGTCGCTCGGTGGCAAACTGACCGAGTTATAATTCATGAAAGATACCTCAACTTGGTACACCATGTGGTCGGCCCAAACCATATACCGACCAAACGACCGACTTGGAGCACCCTGACCGGGTTGCCCCCATATAATGAAAGTTGCGTCTCTACACGCCCAACTTATGAATATTCTACGCCAAGTCGCTATCTCTTACCGGTAAGCCGGTATTCACCTTCCAAGGGTGATTTTGGTCAAGTGCCATTTCCTGCGACTTGGTCCCCGAATTGGACCATCATCACCTAATATCTCCGTGGTCTTTCAACTCAGCCTCATAAAACTTTCAGGGTAGATAGGTCTCCCCAAGACCTTTCCAACGGTGAGCCGTTTGCCTCGCTCGGCCATCTACAGCAGAAGTTATTAATGGTACTTGGTACCTTACCCTGTTTTTTCCATACTTGTTCGTACTTGGGTACAAACTTTGGATCGCCCATATCTCCACTTTGGAGGCCAGCTAGCACCTTGGCCCCATATACTTTTTTGTTGGTCATGCCATGCACCAAATATAATTGTTCTACGCCAACTTGCTATCTCTTCTCCAACTTGCCGTTATTCTTGGTCCAATTCCCATTTCATTCGTTTTTGGACCCATTTTGCTATATGTTTCACTAATAGCTTCGGCCATGGACAAGCTGATTTTCGATTGGTATTTTTCCTTGATAGTCCCACTCAAGACCATTCCAAAACACACCGCAGCTTGTCGCTCGGTGGCAAACTGACCAAGTTATAATTCATGAAAGGTACCTCAACTTGGCACACCACGTGGTCGGCCCAAACCATAAACCAACCAAACGACCGACTTGGAGCACCCTGACCGGGTTGGCCCCATATAATAAAAGTTGCGTCTCTACACGCCCAACTTATGAATATTCTACGCCAAGTCGCTATCTCTTACCGGTAAGCCGGTATTCACCTTCCAAGGGTGATTTTGGTCAAGCGCCATTTCCTGCGACTTGGTCCCCGAATTGGACCATCATCACCTAATATCTCCGTGGTCTTTCAACTCAGCCTCATGAAACTTTCAGGGTAGATAGGTCTCCCCAAGACCTTTCCAACGGTGAGCCGTTTGCCTCGCTCGGCCATCTACAGCCGAAGTTATTAATGGTACTTGGTACCTTACCCTGTTTTTTCCATACTTGTTCGTACTTGGGTACAAACTTTGGATCGCCCATATCTCCACTTTGGAGGCCAGCCAGCACCTTGGCCCCATATACTTTTTTGTTGGTGATACCATGCACCAAATATAATTGTTCTACGCAAGCTTGCTATCTCTTCTCCAACTTGCGGTTATTTTTGACTCAAGTCCCATTTCCATAGTTTTTGGTACCAATTTGCTCTATGTTTCGCTAATAGCTTCGCCCAAGGACTTTGTGATTTTTTGTTCGCATTTTTCCTAAATAGTCCCACTCAAGACTATTCCAAATCACACCTTAGCTTGTCGCTCAGTGCCATACAGTTAGAGTTTTAATTCATGAAAGGTACATCACCTTGGTACACCACGTGGTCGGTCCAAACCATCAACCAACCATATGACCGACTTCGAGTCGAGCTAGCGGCTAGGCTCAATATAATGAAATGCGTGTCTTGATGCGGGCTACTGACGGTCTGAACAATGTAGCTCGCTAGCTCGTCTCTAAACTTGTGTTTTGGTCGAATATTGGGTGTTCATGTACCACTTCGGGTAACATGGACTTTGGTGCAACTTTACCACTTGTGCACTTAATAACTTCCCGGTCATTCAAGTCTTTGCCTTCATACTTTCAGGGTAGTTAGGTCTCGTCGAGACCTTTCCATACATATGCCAAACTCATCGATCGGACATCTATAGCCCGAGTTATTCGCGGTACACCGTACCTTACCCTGTTTTTTCCTCAATTGGGTACAAACCTTGGAACACCCATATCGCCCCTTTAGAGACTAGCTGGCACGTTGGCCTCATATAATGATAAGTGCACCTCAACTAGGGCTACTGACGGTCAGAACATTTCAACTTGCTAGCTCGGGCCCACACTTGTGTTTTTCTCGAATATATGGTTCAAGTGTGCCACTTTGGGCACTTTTGGACATTTTGTCCCCACACAACTTTCTTGCCTTGGTAGATAGGGTCTTGTGATCTTGGGCAAAAAGATGCACCAAGATAAAGTCTAACTTTCGTTCTTTTACCGCAAAGCGCTATCTCAAACACCCGAGGAGATAGAAAGTGATTATGTTCGGTATATCGGTCTTCCATGGCCTACTATGGTAAACCCCTGCAGGTATGCAACCGAAGGTGCTTGGTACATGTATTTGGTGCAATATCGGTGCAAAGTAGGTGTTTCCTTGATCGGGCTATAACTTTCTTGGTTGATGTTGGATTGCTTTGCGGTCTTCGGGGGATAGTTAGGGAACATGTTGGCCAACATTTTCTTACTACTCAGTCTGGCCGTTCCTCTTACCGTCTAGGCGGTATTCATGCTCTAATTTGGAACTTGTGTTCCTTTGGGCAACTTTTCTGACTTTGACGCTTAATAACTTCCGTTCATATGCAGTCTAAGCTCTGCAACTCTCAGGAAAGCTAGTACTACTCATTTCCTTTCCATATCAGTCTTTGGCTTGTCGATCCGATGTCTACAGCCTTACTTATTCACGTTCCCTGTGAAGGTAGGTTTTTGCCCATTTTCCAGTTCATGTGGTAACATTCCCGGTTTTTGCCGGCTTTCTCTTCATGTGGTAACTTGCTTGCTCATGTGGTAACTTGATAGTGTATTTCCGACAGACCCAATCTGGGACTTAGCCGATTTTTCTCGTCATATTATATGAATCCATCACTAGGCCATCTTGCTTGCTTGTGTGGTAACTTGAAAGTGTATGTCTGACAGACCCAATCTGGGACTTAGCCGATTTTTCTCTTCATATTATATGGATCCATCACTAAGGCATCTTGCTTGCTTGTGTGGTAACTTGATAGTGTATTTCTGACAGACCCAATCTCGGACTTAGCCGATTTTTCTCTTCATATTATATGGATCCATCACTAGGCCATCTTGCTTGCTTGTGTGGTAACTTGAAAGTGTATGTCTGACAGACCCAATCTGGGACTTAGCCGAATTTTCTCTTCGTATCATATGGATCCATCACTAGGCCATCTTGCTTGCTTGTGTGGTAACTTGGAAGTGTATTTCAGACAGACCCAATCTGGGACTTAGCCGATTTTTCTCTTCGTATCATATGGATCCATCACTAGGCCATCTTGCTTGCTTGCGTGGTAACTTGGAAGTGTATTTCTGACAGACCCAATCTGGGACTTAGCCGATTTTTCTCTTCATATCATATGGATCCATCACTAGGCCATCTTGCTTGCTTGTGTGGTAACTTGATAGTGTATTTCTGACAGACCCAATATCGGACTTAGCCGATTTTTCTTTTCATATTATATGGATCAATCACTAGGCCATCTTGCTTGCTTGTGTGGTAACTTGATAGTGTATTTCCGACCGACCCAATCTCGGACTTAGCCGATTTTTCTCTTCATATAATATGGATCCATCACTAGGCCATCTTGCTTGCTTGTGTGGTAACTTGATAGTGTATTTCTGACAGACCCAATCTTGGACTTAGCCGATTTTTCTCTTCATATTATATGGATCCATCATTAGGCCATCTTGCTTGCTTGTGTGGTAACTTGAAAGTGTATTTCCGACAGACCCAATCTCGGACTTAGCCGATTTTTCTCTTCATATTATATGGATCCTGGACTTAGCCGATTATTAGGTTATTATATATGGATCCTGGACTTAGCCGATTTTTCTGTTCATATCATATGGATCTTGGACTTAGCCGATTTTTCTCTTCATATCATATGGATCCTGGACTTAGCCGATTATTAGGTTAATATATATGGATCCGGGACTTAGCCGATTTTTCTCTTCATGTAATATGGATCCTGGACTTAGCCGATTTTTCTCTTCATATTATATGGATCCTGGACTTAGCCGATTATTAGGTTAATATATATGGATCCGGGACTTAGCCGATTTTTCTGTTCATATAATATGGATCCGGGACTTAGCCGATTTTTCTCTTCATATAATATGGATCCGGGACTTAGCCAATTTTTCTCTTCATGTGGTAACGTATGCCAATCGCTCACAAGTCATGGGATAAGGGTACTTGTGTTCTTCCATCTTCTAAGTCCCGCACGGGGACATCGTGATCGCCCCAAGTCCGGAATAGCGCCAAGTCAAGCCCCACGGTGGCCGTGCAGGACCTGTTAGCGGGGGCCCCACTGACAGCACTAATCCGGACTTAGAAATTATATCTTTCTAATCGAACACCACACACGCAACACCACCATACCACCATCTCCTTGCAAGTACCTAAGTACCCGCAACTCCATGGTGAAGGCAATGTCACTCCATCACCAACCTCTTTGCACTGCAAGCACTTGCGTACCCACAACACTCCGAAGAAGGCAACGGCGCGCGATGCTCGACTCCACACACCACACCACACCACACCACCGATGGCCAGCCAGCCAGCCAGCCCAACTAAGGGCTAACCCACCAACCAACCACCAATGGCCTAGGCCAGCCGGATCCCACCTTCAAGTCCAAGCACAGCCAAGTGCAAGTACCGCCAAGTGTTCACCAACCGCCCAACACACCACACCACCGATGGCCAGCCAGCCAGCCAGCCCAGCTAAGGGCTAACCAACCAACCAACCACCAATGGCCCAGGCCAGCCGGATCCCACCTTCAAGTCCAAGCACAGCCAAGTGCAAGTACCGCCAAGTGTTCACCAACCAACCATCACACCAGGTCAGCCAGCCGGTACCCACCTTCAAGTGCCATTACCCTCGGGTGCAAGCTCAATCAAGTGTTAACCAACCAACCCGGCCAAGGCAGCCAACAGGCCGGCACCCTACAGCACCGACCCGCCATCACCACCTCAACCGTTGACCATGCAAGTGGCCTCGGACAACAGGTGACACCCGAAGTACATCCGAAGAACGTATATCAAGTGTTTGCTCACCAAGTCCTCAACCAACCCCAAGTACCCGGAGGTACCCAGAGTGTTGGATCCGCCAACCCGTCCCGGCACCCCAAGTCCTTGCGAACCCAAAGTGTTTGCCCGGTAGGGCCATTGTATCACAACGCTTGCTACCATGCAAGTGGCCTCGAACAAGGTGACAGGGGTATCTTCACCAAGTTCTCAACCAACCCCAAGTACCCGGAGGTACCCAGAGTGTTGGGTCCGCCAACCACTACCAGCACTCTAAGTCCTCGCGAACCCAAAGTGTTTGCCCGGTAGGGCCATTAGACCACAACGCTTGCTAACCATGCAAGTGGTCTCGGACAACAGGCGATACCCGAAGTACATCCGAAGAGTGTATATCAAGTGTTTGTTCACCAAGTCCTCAACCAACCCCAAGTACCCGGAGGTACCCAGAGTGTTGGGTCCGCCAACCACTACCAGCACTCTAAGTCCTCGCGAACCCAAAGTGTTTGCCCGGTAGGGCCATTAGACCACAACGCTTGCTAACCATGCAAGTGGTCTCGGACAACAGGCGATACCCGAAGTACATCCGAAGAGTGTATATCAAGTGTTTGTTCACCAAGTCCTCAACCAACCCCAAGTACCCGGAGGTACCCAGAGTGTTGGGTCCGCCAACCACTACCAGCACTCTAAGTCCTCGCGAACCCAAAGTGTTTGCCCGGTAGGGCCATTAGACCACAACGCTTGCTAACCATGCAAGTGGCCTCGGACAACAGGCGATACCCGAAGTACATCCGAAGAGTGTATATCAAGTGTTTGTTCACCAAGTCCTCAACCAACCCCAAGTACCCGGAGGTACCCAGAGTGTTGGATCCGCCAACCCGTCCCGGCACTCCAAGTCCTTGCGAACCCAAAGTGTTTGCCCGGTAGGGCCATTGAATCACAACGCTTGCTAACCATGCAAGTGGTCTCGGACAACAGGTGACACCCGAAGTACATCCGAAGAGTGTATATCAAGTGTTTGTTCACCAAGTCCTCAACCAACCCCAAGTACCCGGAGGTACCCAGAGTGTTGTATCCGCCAACCCGTCCCGGCACTCTAAGTCCTCGCGAACCCAAAGTGTTTGCCCGGTAGGGCCATTAGACCACAACGCTTGCTAACCATGCAAGTGGTCTCGGACAACAGGCGATACCCGAAGTACATCCGAAGAGTGTATATCAAGTGTTTGTTCACCAAGTCCTCAACCAACCCCAAGTACCCGGAGGTACCCAGAGTGTTGGGTCCGCCAACCACTACCAGCACTCTAAGTCCTCGCGAACCCAAAGTGTTTGCCCGGTAGGGCCATTAGACCACAACGCTTGCTAACCATGCAAGTGGCCTCGGACAACAGGCGATACCCGAAGTACATCCGAAGAGTGTATATCAAGTGTTTGTTCACCAAGTCCACAACCAACCCCAAGTACCCGGAGGTACCCAGAGTGTTGGATCCGCCAACCCGTCCCGGCACTCCAAGTCCTTGCGAACCCAAAGTGTTTGCCCGGTAGGGCCATTGAATCACAACGCTTGCTAACCATGCAAGTGGTCTCGGACAACAGGTGACACCCGAAGTACATCCGAAGAGTGTATATCAAGTGTTTGTTCACCAAGTCCTCAACCAACCCCAAGTACCCGGAGGTACCCAGAGTGTTGTATCCGCCAACCCGTCCCGGCACTCTAAGTCCTTGCGAACCCAAAGTGTTTGCCCGGTTGGGCCATTAGATCACAACGCTTGCTAACCATGCAAGTGG
>NW_026689811.1:60000-82500 GCF_943734765.1 Anopheles ziemanni | reverse complement strand
CCTAGTTAACATCATGGTGCACGTCTCGTGACGGGTGTCACGGCGTAGTTAAATGTATGCGATACATTTCTCAAATATAAGCGCTCAGTCATCTGTACATCATGGTAGGTTCCCACGACGTGCAATATGCGTTCAACTTATCAATGTTCATGTGTCCTGCAGTTCACATTACGACGCGCAGTTAGCTGCGGTCTTCATCGATCCATGAGCCGAGTGATCCACTGCCGAGGGTGACTAACTTGCGTAAGCCGCCGCTGTGCGCGTAAACCCGTTCCCCGTAGGGAGGAGCAAGCCGCCGCTTAGAGACGAAGCATAAAGTGTCCTCATTCCACATAGGGCAAGCTGGATTAATCCATTTTACCCAGGACGGCCGAAGCGCGGCGTGGACCAGGGGAGAACTGAACCTTATACTTCACACCACAGTAAGTCTACGTGTCCTCTTCCACATAGGGCAAGCTAGAACTAACTATCTTACCCAGGACTGCCGAAGCAGCGTGGACCAGGGGAGGAACACACTTTTCATGGAAACGTAAGGCATCCATGACTGCCATAACGTAAGCCGCCGCTGTGCGCGTATACCCGTTCCCCGTAGGGAGGAGCAAGCCGCCGCTTAGAGACGAAGCATAAAGTGTCCTCATTCCACATAGGGCAAGCTGGATGAATCCATTTTACCCAGGACGGCCGAAGCGGCGTGGACCAGGGGAGAACTGAACTTTATACTTCACACCACAGTAAGTCTACGTGTCCTCTTCCACATAGGGCAAGCTAGAACTAACTATCTTACCCAGGACTGCCGAAGCAGCGTGGACCAGGGGAGGAACACACTTTTCATAGAAACGTAAGGCATCCATGACTGCCATAGTGCGTAAGCCGCCGCTGTGCGCGTAAACCCGTTCCCCGTAGGGAGGAGTCAAGCCGCCGCTTAGAGACGAAGTATGAAGTGTCCTCTTCCACATAGGGCAAGCTAGAATGAACTATCTTACCCAGGACCGCCGAAGCAGCGTGGACCAGGGGAGAACTGAACTTTATACTTCACACCACAGTATTGAGTAATGTGCCCTCTTCCACATAGGGCAAGCTGGAATGTTCCATTTTACCCAGGACGGCCGAAGCGGCGTGGACCAGTGGAGGACTACACAATCATGAGGTTTGATATCGACTTGTGTGTTTCAATAGGGTACCGATGGTATGTTTTGAACCGATTTGATTTAGCCATTCTGAAGTCATCACTTGGTTGAAGCGCTGAACTAGGGAGGCATCGTTTACATTACTTGTATATATTGGTTTTCGCATGCTCTACTAGGTTAATGTCATAGGGTTGGCTATCGAGCATGCCCAAGTGATGACTTGATTGTGTGCTTGCTTGAATTCTTCACATTTCATACCATCGGTTAGTTGTCGAATCATTCCTCGATCATAACCTTCGTTCTTGTTTCATGTATGCTCTCTTCCACATAGGGCAAGCTAGAATTAACTATCTTACCCAGGACCGCCGGAGCAGCGTGGACCAGGGGAGAACTATACTTTGTCTTGTATGCCCTCTTCCACATAGGGCAAGCTAGAATGAACTATCTTACCCAGGACCGCCGGAGCAGCGTGGACCAGTGGAGGACTATACTTTGTTCATAACACCACAGTATTGAGTAATGTGCCCTCTTCCACATAGGGCAAGCTAGAATGAACTATCTTACCCAGGACCGCCGAAGCGGCGTGGACCAGTGGAGGACTACACAATCATGAGGTTTGATATCGACTTGTGTGTTTCAATAGGGTACCGATGGTATGTTTTGAACCGATTTGATTTAGCCATTCTGAAGTCATCACTTGGTTGAAGCGCTGAACTAGGGAGGGGCATCGTTTACATATATATTGGTTTTCGCATGCTCTACTAGGTTAATGTCATGAGGTTGGCTATCGAGCATGCCCAAGTGATGACTTGATTGTGTGCTTGCTTGAATTCTTCACATTTCATACCATCGGTTAGTTGTCGAATCATTCCTCGATCATAACCTTCGTTCTTGGTTCATGTATGCTCTCTTCCACATAGGGCAAGCTAGAATTAACTATCTTACCCAGGACCGCCGGAGCAGCGTGGACCAGGGGAGAACTATACTTTGTCTTGTATGCCCTCTTCCACATAGGGCAAGCTAGAACTAACTATCTTACCCAGGACTGCAAAGCAGCGTGGACCAGTGGAGGACTATACTTTGTTCATTACACCACAGTATTAAGTATGGTGTCCTCTTCCACATAGGGCAAGCTAGAACTAACTATCTTACCCAGGACCGCCGAAGCAGTGTGGACCAGGGGAGGACTATACTTTATACTTCACACACTAGCCATACTGAAGTCATCACTTGGTTGAAGCGCTGAACTACGGCGGGGTAATCGTTTACAGGTTATAATCATATAGCTGCATGCTCATTAGTAGATAATGGAATATTGTATGGCAATATGAGCATGCCCAAGTGATGACTTTGTTTCAAGCTCAACAGGTAGGGTATTGAGTCCTCTTCCACATAGGGCAAGCTAGAATGAACTATCTTACCCAGGACCGCCGGAGCAGCGTGGACCAGTGGAGGACTCTATACTTTATACTTCACACCACAGTATTGAGTACGACTTGCATAAAGCCCCTATTGAGAACCACGAGGGCTCTCTCAATGTAGAACCACGAGGGCTCTAGTACCGATTCTCTCGGTACGGCTTGGTCCGTGTTCCTTTATGCTTGTACTCGCAGAAAGTCTCAACCCGGAGGTCTTGACTTTGATTGTCATAGTTGGACTACGACGGGGCATCCGACCATTGCTGATCGAACACCCCTGATTCACCATCTTTCGGGTAGGCGGTACGCGTACCTCCGGACGCGGAAGTCTCAACCCGGAGGTCTTGACTTTGATTGTCATAGTTGGACTACGACGGGGTATCCGACTCATCGAATACCCCAGAAGCACACCATCTTTCGGGTAGGCGGTACGCGTACCTCCGGACGCGGAAAGTCTCAACCCGGAGGTCTTGACTTTGGTTGTCATAGTTGGACTATGACGGGGCATCCGACCATTGCTGATCGAACACCCCTGTTACACCATCTTTCGGATAGGCGGTGCGCGACACCACCGACGCGGAAAGTCTCAACCCGGAGGTCTTGACTTTGTATTGTTGGATAGTCCTCTTCCACTATAGGGCAAGCTGGAAATATTCCATTTTACCCAGGACTGCCGAGGCAGCGTGGACCAGGGGAGAACTTCACGGAATCTTCAGGCATCCATGATTGCCATAGTGCGTAAGCCGCCGCTGTGTGCGTCAACTCGTTCCCCGTGAGGAGGAGTCTAGCCGCCGCTAAAAGACGAAGCATTAAGTGTCCTCATTCCACTATAGGGCAAGCTAGAATGAACTATCTTACCCAGGACCGCCGAAGCAGCGTGGACCAGGCGAAGACTATACTTTATACTTCACACCACAGTATTGAGTACGACTTGCATAAAGCCCCTAATGAGAACCACGAGGGCTCTCTCAATGTAGAACCACGAGGGCTCTAGTACCGATTCTCTCGGTACGGCTTGGTCCGTGTTCCTTTATGCTTGTACTCGCGGAAAGTCTCAACCCGGAGGTCTTGACTTTGATTGTCATAGTTGGACTACGACGGGGCATCCGACCATTGCTGACCGAACACCCCTGATTCATCATCTTTCGGATAGGAGGTGCGCCCACCTCCGACGCGGAAGTCTCAACCCGGAGGTTCGGACTTAGAGTTTTTCCCATTTAAAAGTTTTTCTCTTAGCCATACTGAAGTCATCACTTGGTGAACGATTGAACTAGGGCGGGTTAATCGTTTATAGGTATCATGTGGTTTGCATGCTCTCTTAGGTTAAGGTCATGTGGTTGGCTATCGAGCATGCCCAAGTGATGACTTTGTTTCACGCTTGCTTGATTTCTTCATGATTCCCTGTTATATAGTGTAATCATTCGAGAACAGGGAATCTTTGGTTTTGCTCAACAGGTATTGGATGTCAACTTGGTATCTAGATCGCATTAAGTCTCAACCCTTAGGTTCGGACTTGTATAGTGACATCTTGTTACGGTCTTGAGTCTCAACCCGCAGGTTCGGACTACTTAGTGTTTGATCGAATATAATATGGCAACTTGTGCCTAAGTCTCAACCCGCAGGTTCGGACTTCTGTTTATTTGGCCAATGTATGTATAAGGCAACTTGTGCCTAAGTCTCAACCCGCAGGTTCGGACTTGTGTATTTGTTCGAAGTCATGTATAAGGCAACGTGTGCCTAAGTCTCAACCCGCAGGTTCGGACTTGTTAGTGTTTCGTCAACTTTCATATGGCAACTTGTGCCTAAGTCTCAACCCGCAGGTTCGGACTTGTGTATTTGTTCGAAGTCATGTATAAGGCAACTTGTGCCTAAGTCTCAACCCGCAGGTTCGGACTTGTGTATTTGTTCGAAGTCATGTATAAGGCAACGTGTGCCTAAGTCTCAACCCGCAGGTTCGGACTTGTTAGTGTTTCGTCAACTTTCATATGGCAACTTGTGCCTGAGTCTCAACCCGCAGGTTCGGACTTCTATAGTGTTTCGTCAATTATCATATGGCAACTTGTGCCGAAGTCTCAACCCGCAGGTTCGGACTTCTGGAAGGATCACTTGGCCACTAATGATCCTTCCGCAGGTTCACCTACGGAAACCTTGTTACGACTTTTACTTCCTCTAAATCATCAAGTTCGGTCAACTTCGATAAAGCAGACGCGGTTCACGAGGATCCAGCGAACGATCATCTCCAAAGACCTCACTAAATAATCCATCGGTAGTAGCGACGGGCGGTGTGTACAAAGGGCAGGGACGTATTCAACGCTGGCTGATGACCAGCACTTACTAGAAGTTCCGAGTTCATATGGACCATTGCAATCCATAATCCCTACTAAGTGAGTATTTGAGTGATTTCCCGTTCCTCTCGGAATAGGAGACACGCTGCTACCCACATTGTAGCACGCGTGTAGCCCAGAACATCTAAGGGCATCACGGACCTGTTATCGCTCGATCTCATTTTGCTAAACACAAATTGTCCTGCTAAGCAGCGTACCGTAAGTGCACTTGCGCACACGAACAGCGAAGGTGTCAGGTCATACTCCACCGAAAGGTCCTAACCCGTTCCAATCGGCATCGACGCATTAACGCTGACTGCGTTCTAGTTAGCATATGTGAGTCACGTTCGTTATCGGAATTAACCAGACAAATCAATCCACGAACTAAGAACGGCCATGCACCACTACCCTTAAATTTGAGAAAGAGCTATTAATCTGTCTCACCTCCATAAGTTCGGACCTGGTAAGTTTTCCCGTGTTGAGTCAAATTGAACCGCAAGCTCCATTTCATTGTGGTGCCCTTCCGTCAATTCCTTTAAGTTTCAACTTTGCAACCATACTTCCCCCGGAACCTGACTTTGGTTTCCCGGAAGCTACTGAGAGCACCTGGTTGTAGCGTCTCCCAATTGCTAGTTGGCATCGTTTACGGTTAGAACTAGGGCGGTATCTAATCGCCTTCGATCCTCTAACTTTCGTTCTTGATTAAAGAAAGCATCCTTGACAAATGCCTTCGCTTTAGTTAGTCTTACGACGGTCTACGAATTTCACCTCTCGCGCCGTAATACTAGTGTCCCCAACTACTTCTGTTAATCATTACCTCCGGTCTGAGTACAAACCAATGAAAGATTAGACCAAGGTCGTATTCCATTATTCCATGCAAGATTATTCTAGGGCGTTTGGGCACCCTGCTTTAAGCACTCTAATTTGTTCAAGGTAAACGTGAGCGGTCGAGCTCTATGTTACACTTGCACCCGTTGAAGGGCACACCATGACACAGACTTGGTGCCCTACCACACCATTGAGTCGCAACCAGATTCCGACTTGGCCCACCGACCACGGGTTGACCGGGTCGGCGGAGCCGGACTGTGTTGGACAAGTATCAACTTCGAACGTTTTAACCGCAACAATTTTAATATACGCTAGTGGAGCTGGAATTACCGCGGCTGCTGGCACCAGACTTGCCCTCCACTTGATCCTCGTAGAAGGATTTATGCTCTACTCATTCCAATTATGAAACATCATTAAAGAGTTTCATATTGTTATTTCTCGTCACTACCTCCCCGTCCCGGGATTGGGTAATTTACGCGCCTGCTGCCTTCCTTGGATGTGGTAGCCATTTCTCAGGCTCCCTCTCCGGAATCGAACCCTGATTCCCCGTTACCCGTTGCAACCATGGTAGTCCTCTATACTACCATCCATAGTTGATAGGGCAGATATTTGCGAGATCTGTCGTCGGTGCGAGACCATACGATCAGCATCATTATCCAGACTTCAACTCAATGACACGGAGAACCCGCGATTGGTTTGACTAATAAGTGCACCAGTTCCCGCGAGGGTCCTGGCATGTTGCATGTATTAGCTCTAGATTTTCCACAGTTATCCAAGTAACTAGGTTGATGATCTCGTAAATTATAGCTGTTATACTGAGCCTTATGCGGTTTCACATTAAATCTGTTTGTACTTAGACATGCATGGCTTAACCTTTGAGACGAGCGTATATTACTGGTAGGATCAACCAGAATTCCGACTTTGCGTTCGAATGTTCATTGTCCCATTGCACCCGGAGGAGCAAACACCACGTTCTATATGTTGTCAAGTCCGGTAGCACACGGGAGGCGAGCCCCCGTGCGAACCTCATTGCCCTCGTATCACACACACCCGATGCACCGGACAGGCACTTGAGCGGCATTCGACTCCGCTAAGCGCTCGTGCGCCCGATTGTGCATGCGCTGACGGGGCCTTCATACCCCTACCACAGCGACCTTATGCCAAACTTCCATGAATACTTAGGTGAGCTGACAAGGGCCTTCATTTCCCTACCATCAACTAAAGGACACGCTAGGCGCGTCCGATCATTGCAACTGCGGGGCTTTCATACCCCAATCACCACAGTACGCAATTCACCAGAGTTTAATCACAACCCCCCCGGACATGGCACACTATTAACTTGCAACAAAACTTAGTGTGTGCCGGGCACATCGGTTCCACAAAATCATTCCCGATGTACCCCAATTGGGGTTGTGAACGCATTCACGGTCCTCTGACACACCCAACCAAGCGTGGATACTACATACCTCAAACACCCAGTACACTAACAGACAAATCAATATATGGTTGCTTTCCCCCAGACATTTGCCAATCACTTGGCACCCGGACGGGAACTCGCTCCTGATTGCGCCAATGCCACCCATTTGCCAAGAGCGAGTTCTGTATGTAGATTTCATTTGGAAAGACAACCGTGTACTGGATATTCTATCCGACGATTACAGATGACGAGTACGAGACTCGACTACACTCACGGATAATACATTTTGGGTCGAGATTGCTTTCGGGGTTTTCGATTGGTCTTGCGCTTGTAAACGTATAACTTTGACTTGTGGTAACCTCGGTATGTTAGTCGATCACGTGGTTGTGAACTGGGTAAGGGTGGGCAATCTGTTCACTTGCACTCTGGGTAGGAATATGGTGAGCGCTATAGGTTAAAGATCATGGTATGGTTCCATCGTGATGACTTTCGCTAGATAGTAGTATGTTTGGATAGTTATAACGTTTTTGGCCATTTGTTCATAGTGTTCGGTCCATTGAGGAATTCGATTGGTCTTTGCTTCACACACGTGGTCGATCACTTGGATGTGAACTAGGGTGAGATTAAGGTGTTCACTAGTGCTCTTCGGTTTTGGATCAGTAATGAGCACTTGATTGGTTTCGCATAATATGTATCCATAGTGATGACTCTTTCCAGCTTAAGATTTCGTTACCAGTTTCGAATCCTCCCCACGTTCGCTTTTACTTGGTTAGGTTTTCGAGTGTAGATTTGAAAGCAATCTCATGTATGTATCCCATCTGATATAAGCCACTGACAGTTCATGTCACCTCGTTCAACTCTCGCTGGGTCACAGAAGTATGTTACTGCGCCCATTATCCCTACTCGGATAGGTTCGGTTCGTTCGTTTTATACTACGGTGAGTAAACTCAATTTGTGCATCGCATAGCCATGGAAAGCAAGCTTTCGCGGGCCTCTTCGACTGTTTTGATACGAGCTGTGCCCGTGATGCTTGTCATCCCAGGATACTAGACCCCTTTGGACGACCGCATGACCATCAGAAAGTAAATTCCACGTTCGATTTGGGGTGTGAACCCCGAACATAAAGTCTTTGTGTAGAACCACGAGGGCTCTATAGTACCGATTCTCTCGGCACGCTTGGTCCGTGTTCCTTTATGTTCGTACTCTTGTGTGTATAATATTCATGTTCGGTTTGGGATATTTGCTACTGTCACCGTTTGAGTACTATGGGGCTTGAACCCCTAACATAAAGTCTTTGTGTAGAACCACGAGGGCTCTATAGTACCGATTCTCTCGGCACGCTTGGTCCGTGTTCCTTTATGTTCGTACTCTTGTGTGTATAATATACATGTTCGGTTTGGGATATTTGCTACTTTCACCTGGGTCCCGTTCTTCATACAAGTCTGCCTTGCTAATGTGGTAACTTTATAGTGTAGTTCTGACATCCCAATTTTGGGACTTAGCCGATTTTTCATGAATTTCCATATGACCCATAGGGTCCCTTTCTTCATACAAGCTTGCCTAGGGCGATCGGTCAAAACTTGTCTTACTATTCGATTGGTCTTCGCAGTTTCACCCTAGGCAATTCGCCTAGGTCTGTCTTCTTGAGGAGGCCAAAACCCGAAATAAGGAGGTCTGGCCGACCCTGAAACCTCCCCTGTCTTAACTACACTAACCCGATTTTTCAGGGTCCTCAGCGCCATACAACTTTGCCTAGGTCACTTATACTCTTGACTTAGGCCATCTGACTTGGTCCGTGTTTCTTCCTAGGGTTCACCTAGGTACTTTGCCTTGCTTGATGTGGTAACTTTTTAGTGTAGTTCTGACATCCCAATTTTGGGACTTAGCCGATTTTTCATGAATTTCCATATGACCCTAAGGGTCCCTTTCTTCATACAAGCTTGCTTAGGGCGATCGGTCAAAACTTGTCTTACTATTCGATTGGTCTTCGCAGTTTCACCCTAGGCAATTCGCCTAGGTCTGTCTTCTTGAGGAGGCCAAAACCCGAAATAAGGAGGTCTGGCCGACCCTGAAACCTCCCCTGTCTTAACTACACTAACCCGATTTTTCAGGGTCCTCAGCGCCATACAACTTTGCCTAGGTCACTTATACTCTTGACTTAGGCCATCTGACTTGGTCCGTGTTTCTTCCTAGGGTTCACCTAGGTACTTTGCCTTGCTTGATGTGGTAACTTTTTAGTGTAGTTCTGACATCCCAATTTTGGGACTTAGCCGATTTTTCATGAATTTCCATATGACCCTAAGGGTCCCTTTCTTCATACAAGCTTGCCTAGGGCGATCGGTCAAAACTTGTCTTACTATTCGATTGGTCTTCGCACTTTCACCCTAGGCAGTTTGCCTAGGTCTGTCTTCTTGAGGAGGCCAAAACCCGAAATAAGGAGGTTCAGCCGACCCAGAAACCTCCCCTGTCAGAACTACACTAACCCGATTTTTCAGGGTCCTCAGCGCCATACAACTTTGCCTAGGTCACTTGTACTCTTGACTTAGGCCATCTGACTTGGTCCGTGTTTCTTCCTAGGGTTCACCTAGGTACTTTGCCTTGCTTGATGTGGTAACTTTTTAGTGTAGTTCAGACATCCCAATTTTGGGACTTAGCCGATTTTTCATGTATTTCCATATGACCCATAGGGTCCCTTTCTTCATACAAGCTTGCCTAGGGCGATCGGTCAAAACTTGTCTTACTATTCGATTGGTCTTCGCACTTTCACCCTAGGCAGTTTGCCTAGGTGTAGCTTCTTGAGGAGGTCAAAACCCAAAATAAGGAGGTTCAGCCGACCCAAAAACCTACCCTGTCTAAACTACACTAACCAGATTTTTCAGGGTCCTCAGCGCCATACAACTTTGCCTAGGTCACTTGTACTCTTGACTTAGGCCATCTGACTTGGTCCGTGTTTCTTCCTAAGGTTCACCTAGGTACTTTGCCTTGCTTCATGTGGTAACTTTTTAGTGTAGTTCAGACATCCCAATTTTGGGACTTAGCCGATTTTTCATGTATTTCCATATGACCCATAGGGTCCCTTTCTTCATACAAGCTTGCCTAGGGCGATCGGTCAAAACTTGTCTTACTATTCGATTGGTCTTCGCACTTTCCCCTAGGCAGTTTGCCTAGGTGTAGCTTCTTGAGGAGGTCAAAACCCAAAATAAGGAGGTTCAGCCGACCCAAAAACCTACCCTGTCTAAACTACACTAACCAGATTTTTCAGGGTCCTCAGCGCCATACAACTTTGCCTAGGTCACTTGTACTCTTGACTTAGGCCATCTGACTTGGTCCGTGTTTCTTCCTAAGGTTCACCTAGGTACTTTGCCTTGCTTCATGTGGTAACTTTTTAGTGTAGTTCAGACATCCCAATTTTGGGACTTAGCCGATTTTTCATGTATTTCCATATGACCCATAGGGTCCCTTTCTTCATACAAGCTTGCCTAGGGCGATCGGTCAAAACTTGTCTTACTATTCGATTGGTCTTCGCACTTTCACCCTAGGCAGTTTGCCTAGGTGTAGCTTCTTGAGGAGGTCAAAACCCGAAATAAGGAGGTCCGGCCGACCCAAAAACCTACCCTGTCTGAACTACACTAACCAGATTTTTCAGGGTCCTCACCGTCATACAACTTTCCCTAGGTCACTTGAACTCTTGACTTAGGCCATCTGACTTGGTCCGTGTTTCTTCCTAGGGTTCACCTAGGTAGTTTGCCTTGCTTGGTGTGGTAACATTTGAGTGTAGTTCTGACATCCCCATTTTGGGACTTAGCCGATTTTTCGTAAAATACCATATGACCCATCAGGGTCCTTGCCTTCATATAAGTTTGCCTTGCTTGGTGTGGTAACATTTGAGTGTAGTTCTGACATCCCCATTTTGGGACTTAGCCGATTTTTCGTAAAATACCATATGACCCATCAGGGTCCTTTGCTTCATATAAGTTTGCCTTGCTTGGTGTGGTAACTTGTTAGTGTAGTTCTGACATCATCATTTTGGGACTTAGCCGATTTTTCGTAAAATACCATATGACCCATCAGGGTCCTTGCCTTCATATAAGTTTGCCTTGCTTGGTGTGGTAACATTTGAGTGTAGTTCTGACATCCCCATTTTGGGACTTAGCCGATTTTTCGTAAAATACCATATGACCCATCAGGGTCCTTTGCTTCATATAAGTTTGCCTTGCTTGGTGTGGTAACTTGTTAGTGTAGTTCTGACATCATCATTTTGGGACTTAGCCGATTTTTCGTAAAATACCATATGACCCATCAGGGTCCTTGCCTTCATATAAGTTTGCCTTGCTTGGTGTGGTAACATTTGAGTGTAGTTCTGACATCCCCATTTTGGGACTTAGCCGATTTTTCGTAAAATACCATATGACCCATCAGGGTCCTTTGCTTCATATAAGTTTGCCTTGCTTGGTGTGGTAACATTTGAGTGTAGTTCTGACATCACCATTTTGGGACTTAGCCGATTTTTCGTAAAATACCATATGACCCATCAGGGTCCTTTGCTTCATATAAGTTTGCCTTGCTTGGTGTGGTAACATTTGAGTGTAGTTCTGACATCCCCATTTTGGGACTTAGCCGATTTTTCGTAAAATACCATATGACCCATCAGGGTCCTTTGCTTCATATAAGTTTGCCTTGCTTGATGTGGTAACATTTGAGTGTAGTTCTGACATCCCCATTTTGGGACTTAGCCGATTTTTAGTAAAATACCATATGACCCATCAGGGTCCTTGCCTTCATATAAGTTTGCCTTGCTTGGTGTGGTAACATTTGAGTGTAGTTCTGACATCCCCATTTTGGGACTTAGCCGATTTTTCGATCAATACCATATGACCCATCAGGGTCCTTTGCTTCATATAAGTTTGCCTTGCTTGGTGTGGTAACATTTGAGTGTAGTTCTGACATCCCCATTTTGGGACTTAGCCGATTTTTCGATCAATACCATATGACCCATCAGGGTCCTTTGCTTCATATAAGTTTGCCTTGCTTGGTGTGGTAACATTTGAGTGTAGTTCTGACATCCCCATTTTGGGACTTAGCCGATTTTTCGATCAATACCATATGACCCATCAGGGTCCTTTCCTTCATATAAGTTTGCCTTGCTTGATGTGGTAACACATGAGTGTAGTTCTGACATCCCCATTTTGGGACTTAGCCGATTTTTCGATCCATCCCATATGACCCATCAGGGTCCTTTTTCTTCATATAAGTTTCCCAAGACTTAGTGCTTTTTTCCTTTGGACACCAATATCACCCTTGCGGGTATCTTTGATCTTCTCACTTTGTATTGGCCGAATGTAGGTCTTGCCATGCCAAACATATAATTGTTCTACACCAAGTCTCTATCTCGTACCGCCAGCTCGGTACATTCGATTAACCTGCCCTTAAGGCACCCGGGACTTAGCCATTTTTTCACATTTTTCATGATTTTGAGGCAACTTTTCTCGACTTTGTCACCTTATATCACCAAGATCCTTTCCCTTTAGCGCTTCACTCTGTTCGTATGATATTTAGCGCTGACTATCACCTTTCTGTCGCTGAGCTCAACTTCTTATTCGGTGCCATAGAGCCAGAGATATTTGGTGTATGCTGTTATAAGGGAAGTTTGTCACTTTTTCAAAGGCCCACTTTGGGACGCCCATATCTCACCTTCAGGTATCTTCGATCTTCTTGTCGTCTATGGACGAAACTTAGGCCTTGTCTTGGCCAACTTATAAATGTTCTACGGCCAAGCCGTATCTCTTACCGCCAGCCCGGTATTCATGGACTTAGTCGGATTTTCGCCTCTCGTGGTAACAATTTCTGACTTTGACTCACAATAACACCCGAACGGTCACATGCTAGCGCTTTGCTTGGTAGGAATTATAGTTAGCGCTACCTTTTCTCTTTCCATCGATACCTTGTTCGTTCCATTCCATGCCATACAGCCGAAGTTATGATGTTTCCCGTTTTCCATATCATGTGGAGCTTATGCTCTGGGAAAACCATCTAACACCTGTACCACCCTTTTGGGTACCACCGATCTCGTCACTATGTTAGGGCCAAATATAGGTTATAACATGCCCAACATATAATTGTTCTACACCAAGTCTCTATCTCTTACCGCCTGCTCGGTATTTTACTCGTAAGTCCAAATTTCACAACTTGTACTTTTTTTCCCAATGTACTCGAGTTTCAATTTTGGTAACATTTTTCGACTTTGACACTTAATAACTTCCAAATCATGCTAGTTAGCGCTTTGCTTTCTTCTAGTCGTATCTAGCGCTGGGTGTTACCTTTCCAAAACATATCCTAGCTTAACAATCCATGCCATACAGCCGGAGCTATACGGTGCACAAGTCAAATCCATTTTAGCCATGTTTCATTTTTGCCAATTTTTGACCACTCGTATCACCCTTCCAGAGTGGTCCGATCTTCTCGCTGTCTATGGACGACTTTTAGGTCTCGTAGAGGCAAACTTATAAGTATTCTACGTCAACCCGCTATCTCTTACCGCCTGCTCGGTATTCTTGGTCTTGTGTGATTTTTGGAAATTTTGGTATTATTTTTCCACTTTGTCGCTTAATAACTCAGTTTTGCTCAACACTTAGCGCTTCGGTTGTTTGGGATTATAGTTAGCGCTCGGTTCGACCTTTCCAACACTGATCTTAGCTTGTCGATCCGTTCCATACAGCCTGAGTTATTCGCGATACCGTGTTTCAACCCATTTCTCAAGTCTCGTTTTGGTCCAACTTTGAACCAGCCATATCACCCTGATGGGTACCTCCGATCTTCTCGCTCTATATTGGCCAAAGTTAGGTCTTGTGGTAACGTACTTATGATTGTTCTACGCCGTGTTCGTAGCTCTTATCGTTCGCCCGCTATTTTCGATCATAAGGTGAATTTTCGCCTCTAAACCACCATTTTTCACCTTTGCCCTCTAATATGACCGACTTGCTCAACACCTAGCGCTTCGCTTGGTAGGACACATAGCTAGCGCTCGTCAAGACCTTTCCAACGCATATCCAAGCTTTCCGATCCGAGCCATACAGCCTGAGCTATAGGCGATACCGTTTTTCCCATTTTCTTGGTCACATGCACTTTAGGGTACCCCTTTTTGCCTTTGACCCTTAATACCTCCTCCGGGTCACTAGTAGGCGCTCAGCTTGGTAGGAAACATAGCTAGAGCAGGCCTTCACCTTTCCAAAACTGCCTCAAGTGTACCGATCCGACATCTAGAACCAAAGTTATGGTCATTCCTATCATGCTCTACTTTCATGGTCAACCTCCACCAAGCACACCTAGGTTGGACCAACTTTCACCAACTCATCTCGAACCCCAAATTTGCTTCGACCTACTAGGTTTCCCTAGTAAAGTGGTCAAAACATCCATTACAACACGACTGGTCTTTCTGGTGGTCGACCTAGGCGACTTTGTTCGACGACCACCACCCCATGGAACTAAAAGACGTCCCTTGATACGGACCACCGATACATTTTCCGGCCTGTCTAAACTACACTCATCGAAATTTTTTTGGGTCCCCACCGTCATACAAGTTTGCCTAGGTCAAGTTTTTCTTCCGGATCGGCCGCGGACCTCACTTTTCATTATCTAGGGAGGCCATAGGGCCCCAAAAGGGGTTTTTTAAAATTTTCGACACTTTCGACTTCGGTCGGATTTTTTCCGATTTTGGTCCGACCTAGGGACTTGGTGGTCCAAGGAGCCTCGGGACCAAACTTTTTTCTCAGGGGTCCCTACCTCCATACAACTTTGCCTAGGTCAATTTTTTGGTCCAAATCGACCGCGGATTTCACTTTTCAATATCTGGGGCTCGTGTAGAGTCCGAATATGAGGTTTTCTCATTTTTCGACATTTTCGACATTTTTGGGATTTTTTCGGGTTTTTCGACCTAGGGGTCCGCCGAACAAATTTTGGGTCAAAAATTTTTATTGAACTAGTCGAAAGTACGCAAAAAGATAAGACTTTTTGCCGAAGACACCATGCCCCGGAACCGACTCCTTCCCCTTCAAAATTGGGGACAAACGTGATTTTTGAAACTTTTCCTTAGGGAGCCAAAGACTTAGAAAATTTTCAAATTCTCGATTTTTCGATTGCGAGCTAGCGCTTTGCGGTCTTCGGCAATGTTGTAGATCTCGACGAGATAAGACTTTTTGGTCAAGGGACATTTTGCCCTCCGACCCCTCCTTCCCCCCGCAAATCGCCCCCCAAAGTGCAATTTTTGCATTTTCACCTCTTTGCACGCACTGTTCGGCCCAAATGGCCACTTTCTATGGGTCTGAGCGCTTTGCAGTCTTCGGCAAACTTTTAGAGCGTACCAAGCCCTAATTATAATTGTTCTACACCACCTTCGTACCTCTTCATCCCTGGCCGCTATTCGCGTACCAAGGTAATTTTTGTTCATTTTGTCAACATTTTTCATCTTTGACTGCTTATATCGGCCTTGCCATGAACCGATAGCGCTTCGCTGTGTTCTAACGTAAGTTAGTACTACTCTTTACCTTTCCAAATCATATCTTAGGTTGCCATTTGCTTGCGTACAGCCGGAGCTATGAGCGATACCGTAAAAAGTACCGAAACTTGGAAAAATCCTTTGATCGCCCATATCCCCCCTTTGGGGGCCAGATATCGAAAAAAGTTCTGATTCAAAAAGTTGCGCATTAACGTGTTCTAGTTATGCCTAGAACATTTCACTTCGCTAGCTGGCCTGCAACTTAGCCGTAATTGGGATTTTAGGGTGTTCTTGGAGGGCCCATTTCCTGCGACTTGGTATCTTTTGGGCCCAATGTTTCTCTGATATCTCCACGAGTTTTCCAGATAGCCTTTTCAAACTTTCAGGGTGCCTAGAACACCTCAAGACCTTTCCAACGCTATGCCGTTTGCCTCGCTCGGACATCTACAGCCAAAGTTATTCGAGGTACACGGTACCTTACCCTGTTTTCTCAGTACTTGGTCGAAAATTTCGATCAGCCATATGACCGACTTGGACAACCCTGAGCGGGTTGGCCCCATATAACTAAACTTTCGTCTCGTGGAGGCAAACTTATAAATATTCCAAGTCAACTCGCTATCTCGTACCGCCTTGACGGTATACTTGGTCCAAAGGCCATTTCCAGCGACTTGGTCGCAATTTCGCTCTAAGTTTCGCTAATACCTTCGTCCGTGGACATGGTGATTTTTTGTTCGTATTTTTCCTTGATAGTCCCACTCAAGACTATTCCATACCAGAGCCAAGCGTCCCGCTAAGTGCCATACAGCCTGAGCAGTAATTCATGAAAGGTACCTCTACCAGTTTTTGCCATACTTGGGTACAAACTTTGTATCGCCCATATCTCCACTTTGGAGGCCAGCCAGCACCTTTGCCCCATATACTTTTTTCTTGGTCATACCATGCACTAAATATAATTGTTCTACGCCAACTTGCTATCTCTTCTCTAACTTGCCGTTATTCTTGGTCCAAGTCCCATTTCATTCGTTTTCGGACCCATTTTGCTATATGTTTCACTAATAGCTTCGGCCATGGACAAGCTGATATTCTGTTTGTATTTTTGCTTGATAGTCCCACTCAAGACCATTCCAAAACACACCGCAACTTGTCGCTCGGTGGCAAACTGACCGAGTTATAATTCATGAAAGATACCTCAACTTGGTACACCATGTGGTCGGCCCAAACCATATACCGACCAAACGACCGACTTGGAGCACCCTGACCGGGTTGCCCCCATATAATGAAAGTTGCGTCTCTACACGCCCAACTTATGAATATTCTACGCCAAGTCGCTATCTCTTACCGGTAAGCCGGTATTCACCTTCCAAGGGTGATTTTGGTCAAGTGCCATTTCCTGCGACTTGGTCCCCGAATTGGACCATCATCACCTAATATCTCCGTGGTCTTTCAACTCAGCCTCATAAAACTTTCAGGGTAGATAGGTCTCCCCAAGACCTTTCCAACGGTGAGCCGTTTGCCTCGCTCGGCCATCTACAGCCGAAGTTATTAATGGTACTTGGTACCTTACCCTGTTTTTTCCATACTTGTTCGTACTTGGGTACAAACTTTGGATCGCCCATATCTCCACTTTGGAGGCCAGCTAGCACCTTGGCCCCATATACTTTTTTGTTGGTCATGCCATGCACCAAATATAATTGTTCTACGCCAACTTGCTATCTCTTCTCCAACTTGCCGTTATTCTTGGTCCAATTCCCATTTCATTCGTTTTTGGACCCATTTTGCTATATGTTTCACTAATAGCTTCGGCCATGGACAAGCTGATTTTCGATTGGTATTTTTCCTTGATAGTCCCACTCAAGACCATTCCAAAACACACCGCAGCTTGTCGCTCGGTGGCAAACTGACCAAGTTATAATTCATGAAAGGTACCTCAACTTGGCACACCACGTGGTCGGCCCAAACCATAAACCAACCAAACGACCGACTTGGAGCACCCTGACCGGGTTGGCCCCATATAATAAAAGTTGCGTCTCTACACGCCCAACTTATGAATATTCTACGCCAAGTCGCTATCTCTTACCGGTAAGCCGGTATTCACCTTCCAAGGGTGATTTTGGTCAAGCGCCATTTCCTGCGACTTGGTCCCCGAATTGGACCATCATCACCTAATATCTCCGTGGTCTTTCAACTCAGCCTCATGAAACTTTCAGGGTAGATAGGTCTCCCCAAGACCTTTCCAACGGTGAGCCGTTTGCCTCGCTCGGCCATCTACAGCCGAAGTTATTAATGGTACTTGGTACCTTACCCTGTTTTTTCCATACTTGTTCGTACTTGGGTACAAACTTTGGATCGCCCATATCTCCACTTTGGAGGCCAGCCAGCACCTTGGCCCCATATACTTTTTTGTTGGTGATACCATGCACCAAATATAATTGTTCTACGCAAGCTTGCTATCTCTTCTCCAACTTGCGGTTATTTTTGACTCAAGTCCCATTTCCATAGTTTTTGGTACCAATTTGCTCTATGTTTCGCTAATAGCTTCGCCCAAGGACTTTGTGATTTTTTGTTCGCATTTTTCCTAAATAGTCCCACTCAAGACTATTCCAAATCACACCTTAGCTTGTCGCTCAGTGCCATACAGTTAGAGTTTTAATTCATGAAAGGTACATCACCTTGGTACACCACGTGGTCGGTCCAAACCATCAACCAACCATATGACCGACTTCGAGTCGAGCTAGCGGCTAGGCTCAATATAATGAAATGCGTGTCTTGATGCGGGCTACTGACGGTCTGAACAATGTAGCTCGCTAGCTCGTCTCTAAACTTGTGTTTTGGTCGAATATTGGGTGTTCATGTACCACTTCGGGTAACATGGACTTTGGTGCAACTTTACCACTTGTGCACTTAATAACTTCCCGGTCATTCAAGTCTTTGCCTTCATACTTTCAGGGTAGTTAGGTCTCGTCGAGACCTTTCCATACATATGCCAAACTCATCGATCGGACATCTATAGCCCGAGTTATTCGCGGTACACCGTACCTTACCCTGTTTTTTCCTCAATTGGGTACAAACCTTGGAACACCCATATCGCCCCTTTAGAGACTAGCTGGCACGTTGGCCTCATATAATGATAAGTGCACCTCAACTAGGGCTACTGACGGTCAGAACATTTCAACTTGCTAGCTCGGGCCCACACTTGTGTTTTTCTCGAATATATGGTTCAAGTGTGCCACTTTGGGCACTTTTGGACATTTTGTCCCCACACAACTTTCTTGCCTTGGTAGATAGGGTCTTGTGATCTTGGGCAAAAAGATGCACCAAGATAAAGTCTAACTTTCGTTCTTTTACCGCAAAGCGCTATCTCAAACACCCGAGGAGATAGAAAGTGATTATGTTCGGTATATCGGTCTTCCATGGCCTACTATGGTAAACCCCTGCAGGTATGCAACCGAAGGTGCTTGGTACATGTATTTGGTGCAATATCGGTGCAAAGTAGGTGTTTCCTTGATCGGGCTATAACTTTCTTGGTTGATGTTGGATTGCTTTGCGGTCTTCGGGGGATAGTTAGGGAACATGTTGGCCAACATTTTCTTACTACTCAGTCTGGCCGTTCCTCTTACCGTCTAGGCGGTATTCATGCTCTAATTTGGAACTTGTGTTCCTTTGGGCAACTTTTCTGACTTTGACGCTTAATAACTTCCGTTCATATGCAGTCTAAGCTCTGCAACTCTCAGGAAAGCTAGTACTACTCATTTCCTTTCCATATCAGTCTTTGGCTTGTCGATCCGATGTCTACAGCCTTACTTATTCACGTTCCCTGTGAAGGTAGGTTTTTGCCCATTTTCCAGTTCATGTGGTAACATTCCCGGTTTTTGCCGGCTTTCTCTTCATGTGGTAACTTGCTTGCTCATGTGGTAACTTGATAGTGTATTTCCGACAGACCCAATCTGGGACTTAGCCGATTTTTCTCGTCATATTATATGAATCCATCACTAGGCCATCTTGCTTGCTTGTGTGGTAACTTGAAAGTGTATGTCTGACAGACCCAATCTGGGACTTAGCCGATTTTTCTCTTCATATTATATGGATCCATCACTAAGGCATCTTGCTTGCTTGTGTGGTAACTTGATAGTGTATTTCTGACAGACCCAATCTCGGACTTAGCCGATTTTTCTCTTCATATTATATGGATCCATCACTAGGCCATCTTGCTTGCTTGTGTGGTAACTTGAAAGTGTATGTCTGACAGACCCAATCTGGGACTTAGCCGAATTTTCTCTTCGTATCATATGGATCCATCACTAGGCCATCTTGCTTGCTTGTGTGGTAACTTGGAAGTGTATTTCAGACAGACCCAATCTGGGACTTAGCCGATTTTTCTCTTCGTATCATATGGATCCATCACTAGGCCATCTTGCTTGCTTGCGTGGTAACTTGGAAGTGTATTTCTGACAGACCCAATCTGGGACTTAGCCGATTTTTCTCTTCATATCATATGGATCCATCACTAGGCCATCTTGCTTGCTTGTGTGGTAACTTGATAGTGTATTTCTGACAGACCCAATATCGGACTTAGCCGATTTTTCTTTTCATATTATATGGATCAATCACTAGGCCATCTTGCTTGCTTGTGTGGTAACTTGATAGTGTATTTCCGACCGACCCAATCTCGGACTTAGCCGATTTTTCTCTTCATATAATATGGATCCATCACTAGGCCATCTTGCTTGCTTGTGTGGTAACTTGATAGTGTATTTCTGACAGACCCAATCTTGGACTTAGCCGATTTTTCTCTTCATATTATATGGATCCATCATTAGGCCATCTTGCTTGCTTGTGTGGTAACTTGAAAGTGTATTTCCGACAGACCCAATCTCGGACTTAGCCGATTTTTCTCTTCATATTATATGGATCCTGGACTTAGCCGATTATTAGGTTATTATATATGGATCCTGGACTTAGCCGATTTTTCTGTTCATATCATATGGATCTTGGACTTAGCCGATTTTTCTCTTCATATCATATGGATCCTGGACTTAGCCGATTATTAGGTTAATATATATGGATCCGGGACTTAGCCGATTTTTCTCTTCATGTAATATGGATCCTGGACTTAGCCGATTTTTCTCTTCATATAATATGGATCCTGGACTTAGCCGATTATTAGGTTAATATATATGGATCCGGGACTTAGCCGATTTTTCTGTTCATATAATATGGATCCGGGACTTAGCCGATTTTTCTCTTCATATAATATGGATCCGGGACTTAGCCAATTTTTCTCTTCATGTGGTAACGTATGCCAATCGCTCACAAGTCATGGGATAAGGGTACTTGTGTTCTTCCATCTTCTAAGTCCCGCACGGGGACATCGTGATCGCCCCAAGTCCGGAATAGCGCCAAGTCAAGCCCCACGGTGGCCGTGCAGGACCTGTTAGCGGGGGCCCCACTGACAGCACTAATCCGGACTTAGAAATTATATCTTTCTAATCGAACACCACACACGCAACACCACCATACCACCATCTCCTTGCAAGTACCTAAGTACCCGCAACTCCATGGTGAAGGCAATGTCACTCCATCACCAACCTCTTTGCACTGCAAGCACTTGCGTACCCACAACACTCCGAAGAAGGCAACGGCGCGCGATGCTCGACTCCACACACCACACCACACCACACCACCGATGGCCAGCCAGCCAGCCAGCCCAACTAAGGGCTAACCCACCAACCAACCACCAATGGCCTAGGCCAGCCGGATCCCACCTTCAAGTCCAAGCACAGCCAAGTGCAAGTACCGCCAAGTGTTCACCAACCGCCCAACACACCACACCACCGATGGCCAGCCAGCCAGCCAGCCCAGCTAAGGGCTAACCAACCAACCAACCACCAATGGCCCAGGCCAGCCGGATCCCACCTTCAAGTCCAAGCACAGCCAAGTGCAAGTACCGCCAAGTGTTCACCAACCAACCATCACACCAGGTCAGCCAGCCGGTACCCACCTTCAAGTGCCATTACCCTCGGGTGCAAGCTCAATCAAGTGTTAACCAACCAACCCGGCCAAGGCAGCCAACAGGCCGGCACCCTACAGCACCGACCCGCCATCACCACCTCAACCGTTGACCATGCAAGTGGCCTCGGACAACAGGTGACACCCGAAGTACATCCGAAGAACGTATATCAAGTGTTTGCTCACCAAGTCCTCAACCAACCCCAAGTACCCGGAGGTACCCAGAGTGTTGGATCCGCCAACCCGTCCCGGCACCCCAAGTCCTTGCGAACCCAAAGTGTTTGCCCGGTAGGGCCATTGTATCACAACGCTTGCTACCATGCAAGTGGCCTCGAACAAGGTGACAGGGGTATCTTCACCAAGTTCTCAACCAACCCCAAGTACCCGGAGGTACCCAGAGTGTTGGGTCCGCCAACCACTACCAGCACTCTAAGTCCTCGCGAACCCAAAGTGTTTGCCCGGTAGGGCCATTAGACCACAACGCTTGCTAACCATGCAAGTGGTCTCGGACAACAGGCGATACCCGAAGTACATCCGAAGAGTGTATATCAAGTGTTTGTTCACCAAGTCCTCAACCAACCCCAAGTACCCGGAGGTACCCAGAGTGTTGGGTCCGCCAACCACTACCAGCACTCTAAGTCCTCGCGAACCCAAAGTGTTTGCCCGGTAGGGCCATTAGACCACAACGCTTGCTAACCATGCAAGTGGTCTCGGACAACAGGCGATACCCGAAGTACATCCGAAGAGTGTATATCAAGTGTTTGTTCACCAAGTCCTCAACCAACCCCAAGTACCCGGAGGTACCCAGAGTGTTGGGTCCGCCAACCACTACCAGCACTCTAAGTCCTCGCGAACCCAAAGTGTTTGCCCGGTAGGGCCATTAGACCAC
>NW_026689811.1:30000-52500 GCF_943734765.1 Anopheles ziemanni | reverse complement strand
CACATAGGGCAAGCTAGAATTAACTATCTTACCCAGGACCGCCGGAGCAGCGTGGACCAGGGGAGAACTATACTTTGTCTTGTATGCCCTCTTCCACATAGGGCAAGCTAGAATGAACTATCTTACCCAGGACCGCCGGAGCAGCGTGGACCAGTGGAGGACTATACTTTGTTCATAACACCACAGTATTGAGTAATGTGCCCTCTTCCACATAGGGCAAGCTAGAATGAACTATCTTACCCAGGACCGCCGAAGCGGCGTGGACCAGTGGAGGACTACACAATCATGAGGTTTGATATCGACTTGTGTGTTTCAATAGGGTACCGATGGTATGTTTTGAACCGATTTGATTTAGCCATTCTGAAGTCATCACTTGGTTGAAGCGCTGAACTAGGGAGGGGCATCGTTTACATATATATTGGTTTTCGCATGCTCTACTAGGTTAATGTCATGAGGTTGGCTATCGAGCATGCCCAAGTGATGACTTGATTGTGTGCTTGCTTGAATTCTTCACATTTCATACCATCGGTTAGTTGTCGAATCATTCCTCGATCATAACCTTCGTTCTTGGTTCATGTATGCTCTCTTCCACATAGGGCAAGCTAGAATTAACTATCTTACCCAGGACCGCCGGAGCAGCGTGGACCAGGGGAGAACTATACTTTGTCTTGTATGCCCTCTTCCACATAGGGCAAGCTAGAACTAACTATCTTACCCAGGACTGCAAAGCAGCGTGGACCAGTGGAGGACTATACTTTGTTCATTACACCACAGTATTAAGTATGGTGTCCTCTTCCACATAGGGCAAGCTAGAACTAACTATCTTACCCAGGACCGCCGAAGCAGTGTGGACCAGGGGAGGACTATACTTTATACTTCACACACTAGCCATACTGAAGTCATCACTTGGTTGAAGCGCTGAACTACGGCGGGGTAATCGTTTACAGGTTATAATCATATAGCTGCATGCTCATTAGTAGATAATGGAATATTGTATGGCAATATGAGCATGCCCAAGTGATGACTTTGTTTCAAGCTCAACAGGTAGGGTATTGAGTCCTCTTCCACATAGGGCAAGCTAGAATGAACTATCTTACCCAGGACCGCCGGAGCAGCGTGGACCAGTGGAGGACTCTATACTTTATACTTCACACCACAGTATTGAGTACGACTTGCATAAAGCCCCTATTGAGAACCACGAGGGCTCTCTCAATGTAGAACCACGAGGGCTCTAGTACCGATTCTCTCGGTACGGCTTGGTCCGTGTTCCTTTATGCTTGTACTCGCAGAAAGTCTCAACCCGGAGGTCTTGACTTTGATTGTCATAGTTGGACTACGACGGGGCATCCGACCATTGCTGATCGAACACCCCTGATTCACCATCTTTCGGGTAGGCGGTACGCGTACCTCCGGACGCGGAAGTCTCAACCCGGAGGTCTTGACTTTGATTGTCATAGTTGGACTACGACGGGGTATCCGACTCATCGAATACCCCAGAAGCACACCATCTTTCGGGTAGGCGGTACGCGTACCTCCGGACGCGGAAAGTCTCAACCCGGAGGTCTTGACTTTGGTTGTCATAGTTGGACTATGACGGGGCATCCGACCATTGCTGATCGAACACCCCTGTTACACCATCTTTCGGATAGGCGGTGCGCGACACCACCGACGCGGAAAGTCTCAACCCGGAGGTCTTGACTTTGTATTGTTGGATAGTCCTCTTCCACTATAGGGCAAGCTGGAAATATTCCATTTTACCCAGGACTGCCGAGGCAGCGTGGACCAGGGGAGAACTTCACGGAATCTTCAGGCATCCATGATTGCCATAGTGCGTAAGCCGCCGCTGTGTGCGTCAACTCGTTCCCCGTGAGGAGGAGTCTAGCCGCCGCTAAAAGACGAAGCATTAAGTGTCCTCATTCCACTATAGGGCAAGCTAGAATGAACTATCTTACCCAGGACCGCCGAAGCAGCGTGGACCAGGCGAAGACTATACTTTATACTTCACACCACAGTATTGAGTACGACTTGCATAAAGCCCCTAATGAGAACCACGAGGGCTCTCTCAATGTAGAACCACGAGGGCTCTAGTACCGATTCTCTCGGTACGGCTTGGTCCGTGTTCCTTTATGCTTGTACTCGCGGAAAGTCTCAACCCGGAGGTCTTGACTTTGATTGTCATAGTTGGACTACGACGGGGCATCCGACCATTGCTGACCGAACACCCCTGATTCATCATCTTTCGGATAGGAGGTGCGCCCACCTCCGACGCGGAAGTCTCAACCCGGAGGTTCGGACTTAGAGTTTTTCCCATTTAAAAGTTTTTCTCTTAGCCATACTGAAGTCATCACTTGGTGAACGATTGAACTAGGGCGGGTTAATCGTTTATAGGTATCATGTGGTTTGCATGCTCTCTTAGGTTAAGGTCATGTGGTTGGCTATCGAGCATGCCCAAGTGATGACTTTGTTTCACGCTTGCTTGATTTCTTCATGATTCCCTGTTATATAGTGTAATCATTCGAGAACAGGGAATCTTTGGTTTTGCTCAACAGGTATTGGATGTCAACTTGGTATCTAGATCGCATTAAGTCTCAACCCTTAGGTTCGGACTTGTATAGTGACATCTTGTTACGGTCTTGAGTCTCAACCCGCAGGTTCGGACTACTTAGTGTTTGATCGAATATAATATGGCAACTTGTGCCTAAGTCTCAACCCGCAGGTTCGGACTTCTGTTTATTTGGCCAATGTATGTATAAGGCAACTTGTGCCTAAGTCTCAACCCGCAGGTTCGGACTTGTGTATTTGTTCGAAGTCATGTATAAGGCAACGTGTGCCTAAGTCTCAACCCGCAGGTTCGGACTTGTTAGTGTTTCGTCAACTTTCATATGGCAACTTGTGCCTAAGTCTCAACCCGCAGGTTCGGACTTGTGTATTTGTTCGAAGTCATGTATAAGGCAACTTGTGCCTAAGTCTCAACCCGCAGGTTCGGACTTGTGTATTTGTTCGAAGTCATGTATAAGGCAACGTGTGCCTAAGTCTCAACCCGCAGGTTCGGACTTGTTAGTGTTTCGTCAACTTTCATATGGCAACTTGTGCCTGAGTCTCAACCCGCAGGTTCGGACTTCTATAGTGTTTCGTCAATTATCATATGGCAACTTGTGCCGAAGTCTCAACCCGCAGGTTCGGACTTCTGGAAGGATCACTTGGCCACTAATGATCCTTCCGCAGGTTCACCTACGGAAACCTTGTTACGACTTTTACTTCCTCTAAATCATCAAGTTCGGTCAACTTCGATAAAGCAGACGCGGTTCACGAGGATCCAGCGAACGATCATCTCCAAAGACCTCACTAAATAATCCATCGGTAGTAGCGACGGGCGGTGTGTACAAAGGGCAGGGACGTATTCAACGCTGGCTGATGACCAGCACTTACTAGAAGTTCCGAGTTCATATGGACCATTGCAATCCATAATCCCTACTAAGTGAGTATTTGAGTGATTTCCCGTTCCTCTCGGAATAGGAGACACGCTGCTACCCACATTGTAGCACGCGTGTAGCCCAGAACATCTAAGGGCATCACGGACCTGTTATCGCTCGATCTCATTTTGCTAAACACAAATTGTCCTGCTAAGCAGCGTACCGTAAGTGCACTTGCGCACACGAACAGCGAAGGTGTCAGGTCATACTCCACCGAAAGGTCCTAACCCGTTCCAATCGGCATCGACGCATTAACGCTGACTGCGTTCTAGTTAGCATATGTGAGTCACGTTCGTTATCGGAATTAACCAGACAAATCAATCCACGAACTAAGAACGGCCATGCACCACTACCCTTAAATTTGAGAAAGAGCTATTAATCTGTCTCACCTCCATAAGTTCGGACCTGGTAAGTTTTCCCGTGTTGAGTCAAATTGAACCGCAAGCTCCATTTCATTGTGGTGCCCTTCCGTCAATTCCTTTAAGTTTCAACTTTGCAACCATACTTCCCCCGGAACCTGACTTTGGTTTCCCGGAAGCTACTGAGAGCACCTGGTTGTAGCGTCTCCCAATTGCTAGTTGGCATCGTTTACGGTTAGAACTAGGGCGGTATCTAATCGCCTTCGATCCTCTAACTTTCGTTCTTGATTAAAGAAAGCATCCTTGACAAATGCCTTCGCTTTAGTTAGTCTTACGACGGTCTACGAATTTCACCTCTCGCGCCGTAATACTAGTGTCCCCAACTACTTCTGTTAATCATTACCTCCGGTCTGAGTACAAACCAATGAAAGATTAGACCAAGGTCGTATTCCATTATTCCATGCAAGATTATTCTAGGGCGTTTGGGCACCCTGCTTTAAGCACTCTAATTTGTTCAAGGTAAACGTGAGCGGTCGAGCTCTATGTTACACTTGCACCCGTTGAAGGGCACACCATGACACAGACTTGGTGCCCTACCACACCATTGAGTCGCAACCAGATTCCGACTTGGCCCACCGACCACGGGTTGACCGGGTCGGCGGAGCCGGACTGTGTTGGACAAGTATCAACTTCGAACGTTTTAACCGCAACAATTTTAATATACGCTAGTGGAGCTGGAATTACCGCGGCTGCTGGCACCAGACTTGCCCTCCACTTGATCCTCGTAGAAGGATTTATGCTCTACTCATTCCAATTATGAAACATCATTAAAGAGTTTCATATTGTTATTTCTCGTCACTACCTCCCCGTCCCGGGATTGGGTAATTTACGCGCCTGCTGCCTTCCTTGGATGTGGTAGCCATTTCTCAGGCTCCCTCTCCGGAATCGAACCCTGATTCCCCGTTACCCGTTGCAACCATGGTAGTCCTCTATACTACCATCCATAGTTGATAGGGCAGATATTTGCGAGATCTGTCGTCGGTGCGAGACCATACGATCAGCATCATTATCCAGACTTCAACTCAATGACACGGAGAACCCGCGATTGGTTTGACTAATAAGTGCACCAGTTCCCGCGAGGGTCCTGGCATGTTGCATGTATTAGCTCTAGATTTTCCACAGTTATCCAAGTAACTAGGTTGATGATCTCGTAAATTATAGCTGTTATACTGAGCCTTATGCGGTTTCACATTAAATCTGTTTGTACTTAGACATGCATGGCTTAACCTTTGAGACGAGCGTATATTACTGGTAGGATCAACCAGAATTCCGACTTTGCGTTCGAATGTTCATTGTCCCATTGCACCCGGAGGAGCAAACACCACGTTCTATATGTTGTCAAGTCCGGTAGCACACGGGAGGCGAGCCCCCGTGCGAACCTCATTGCCCTCGTATCACACACACCCGATGCACCGGACAGGCACTTGAGCGGCATTCGACTCCGCTAAGCGCTCGTGCGCCCGATTGTGCATGCGCTGACGGGGCCTTCATACCCCTACCACAGCGACCTTATGCCAAACTTCCATGAATACTTAGGTGAGCTGACAAGGGCCTTCATTTCCCTACCATCAACTAAAGGACACGCTAGGCGCGTCCGATCATTGCAACTGCGGGGCTTTCATACCCCAATCACCACAGTACGCAATTCACCAGAGTTTAATCACAACCCCCCCGGACATGGCACACTATTAACTTGCAACAAAACTTAGTGTGTGCCGGGCACATCGGTTCCACAAAATCATTCCCGATGTACCCCAATTGGGGTTGTGAACGCATTCACGGTCCTCTGACACACCCAACCAAGCGTGGATACTACATACCTCAAACACCCAGTACACTAACAGACAAATCAATATATGGTTGCTTTCCCCCAGACATTTGCCAATCACTTGGCACCCGGACGGGAACTCGCTCCTGATTGCGCCAATGCCACCCATTTGCCAAGAGCGAGTTCTGTATGTAGATTTCATTTGGAAAGACAACCGTGTACTGGATATTCTATCCGACGATTACAGATGACGAGTACGAGACTCGACTACACTCACGGATAATACATTTTGGGTCGAGATTGCTTTCGGGGTTTTCGATTGGTCTTGCGCTTGTAAACGTATAACTTTGACTTGTGGTAACCTCGGTATGTTAGTCGATCACGTGGTTGTGAACTGGGTAAGGGTGGGCAATCTGTTCACTTGCACTCTGGGTAGGAATATGGTGAGCGCTATAGGTTAAAGATCATGGTATGGTTCCATCGTGATGACTTTCGCTAGATAGTAGTATGTTTGGATAGTTATAACGTTTTTGGCCATTTGTTCATAGTGTTCGGTCCATTGAGGAATTCGATTGGTCTTTGCTTCACACACGTGGTCGATCACTTGGATGTGAACTAGGGTGAGATTAAGGTGTTCACTAGTGCTCTTCGGTTTTGGATCAGTAATGAGCACTTGATTGGTTTCGCATAATATGTATCCATAGTGATGACTCTTTCCAGCTTAAGATTTCGTTACCAGTTTCGAATCCTCCCCACGTTCGCTTTTACTTGGTTAGGTTTTCGAGTGTAGATTTGAAAGCAATCTCATGTATGTATCCCATCTGATATAAGCCACTGACAGTTCATGTCACCTCGTTCAACTCTCGCTGGGTCACAGAAGTATGTTACTGCGCCCATTATCCCTACTCGGATAGGTTCGGTTCGTTCGTTTTATACTACGGTGAGTAAACTCAATTTGTGCATCGCATAGCCATGGAAAGCAAGCTTTCGCGGGCCTCTTCGACTGTTTTGATACGAGCTGTGCCCGTGATGCTTGTCATCCCAGGATACTAGACCCCTTTGGACGACCGCATGACCATCAGAAAGTAAATTCCACGTTCGATTTGGGGTGTGAACCCCGAACATAAAGTCTTTGTGTAGAACCACGAGGGCTCTATAGTACCGATTCTCTCGGCACGCTTGGTCCGTGTTCCTTTATGTTCGTACTCTTGTGTGTATAATATTCATGTTCGGTTTGGGATATTTGCTACTGTCACCGTTTGAGTACTATGGGGCTTGAACCCCTAACATAAAGTCTTTGTGTAGAACCACGAGGGCTCTATAGTACCGATTCTCTCGGCACGCTTGGTCCGTGTTCCTTTATGTTCGTACTCTTGTGTGTATAATATACATGTTCGGTTTGGGATATTTGCTACTTTCACCTGGGTCCCGTTCTTCATACAAGTCTGCCTTGCTAATGTGGTAACTTTATAGTGTAGTTCTGACATCCCAATTTTGGGACTTAGCCGATTTTTCATGAATTTCCATATGACCCATAGGGTCCCTTTCTTCATACAAGCTTGCCTAGGGCGATCGGTCAAAACTTGTCTTACTATTCGATTGGTCTTCGCAGTTTCACCCTAGGCAATTCGCCTAGGTCTGTCTTCTTGAGGAGGCCAAAACCCGAAATAAGGAGGTCTGGCCGACCCTGAAACCTCCCCTGTCTTAACTACACTAACCCGATTTTTCAGGGTCCTCAGCGCCATACAACTTTGCCTAGGTCACTTATACTCTTGACTTAGGCCATCTGACTTGGTCCGTGTTTCTTCCTAGGGTTCACCTAGGTACTTTGCCTTGCTTGATGTGGTAACTTTTTAGTGTAGTTCTGACATCCCAATTTTGGGACTTAGCCGATTTTTCATGAATTTCCATATGACCCTAAGGGTCCCTTTCTTCATACAAGCTTGCTTAGGGCGATCGGTCAAAACTTGTCTTACTATTCGATTGGTCTTCGCAGTTTCACCCTAGGCAATTCGCCTAGGTCTGTCTTCTTGAGGAGGCCAAAACCCGAAATAAGGAGGTCTGGCCGACCCTGAAACCTCCCCTGTCTTAACTACACTAACCCGATTTTTCAGGGTCCTCAGCGCCATACAACTTTGCCTAGGTCACTTATACTCTTGACTTAGGCCATCTGACTTGGTCCGTGTTTCTTCCTAGGGTTCACCTAGGTACTTTGCCTTGCTTGATGTGGTAACTTTTTAGTGTAGTTCTGACATCCCAATTTTGGGACTTAGCCGATTTTTCATGAATTTCCATATGACCCTAAGGGTCCCTTTCTTCATACAAGCTTGCCTAGGGCGATCGGTCAAAACTTGTCTTACTATTCGATTGGTCTTCGCACTTTCACCCTAGGCAGTTTGCCTAGGTCTGTCTTCTTGAGGAGGCCAAAACCCGAAATAAGGAGGTTCAGCCGACCCAGAAACCTCCCCTGTCAGAACTACACTAACCCGATTTTTCAGGGTCCTCAGCGCCATACAACTTTGCCTAGGTCACTTGTACTCTTGACTTAGGCCATCTGACTTGGTCCGTGTTTCTTCCTAGGGTTCACCTAGGTACTTTGCCTTGCTTGATGTGGTAACTTTTTAGTGTAGTTCAGACATCCCAATTTTGGGACTTAGCCGATTTTTCATGTATTTCCATATGACCCATAGGGTCCCTTTCTTCATACAAGCTTGCCTAGGGCGATCGGTCAAAACTTGTCTTACTATTCGATTGGTCTTCGCACTTTCACCCTAGGCAGTTTGCCTAGGTGTAGCTTCTTGAGGAGGTCAAAACCCAAAATAAGGAGGTTCAGCCGACCCAAAAACCTACCCTGTCTAAACTACACTAACCAGATTTTTCAGGGTCCTCAGCGCCATACAACTTTGCCTAGGTCACTTGTACTCTTGACTTAGGCCATCTGACTTGGTCCGTGTTTCTTCCTAAGGTTCACCTAGGTACTTTGCCTTGCTTCATGTGGTAACTTTTTAGTGTAGTTCAGACATCCCAATTTTGGGACTTAGCCGATTTTTCATGTATTTCCATATGACCCATAGGGTCCCTTTCTTCATACAAGCTTGCCTAGGGCGATCGGTCAAAACTTGTCTTACTATTCGATTGGTCTTCGCACTTTCCCCTAGGCAGTTTGCCTAGGTGTAGCTTCTTGAGGAGGTCAAAACCCAAAATAAGGAGGTTCAGCCGACCCAAAAACCTACCCTGTCTAAACTACACTAACCAGATTTTTCAGGGTCCTCAGCGCCATACAACTTTGCCTAGGTCACTTGTACTCTTGACTTAGGCCATCTGACTTGGTCCGTGTTTCTTCCTAAGGTTCACCTAGGTACTTTGCCTTGCTTCATGTGGTAACTTTTTAGTGTAGTTCAGACATCCCAATTTTGGGACTTAGCCGATTTTTCATGTATTTCCATATGACCCATAGGGTCCCTTTCTTCATACAAGCTTGCCTAGGGCGATCGGTCAAAACTTGTCTTACTATTCGATTGGTCTTCGCACTTTCACCCTAGGCAGTTTGCCTAGGTGTAGCTTCTTGAGGAGGTCAAAACCCGAAATAAGGAGGTCCGGCCGACCCAAAAACCTACCCTGTCTGAACTACACTAACCAGATTTTTCAGGGTCCTCACCGTCATACAACTTTCCCTAGGTCACTTGAACTCTTGACTTAGGCCATCTGACTTGGTCCGTGTTTCTTCCTAGGGTTCACCTAGGTAGTTTGCCTTGCTTGGTGTGGTAACATTTGAGTGTAGTTCTGACATCCCCATTTTGGGACTTAGCCGATTTTTCGTAAAATACCATATGACCCATCAGGGTCCTTGCCTTCATATAAGTTTGCCTTGCTTGGTGTGGTAACATTTGAGTGTAGTTCTGACATCCCCATTTTGGGACTTAGCCGATTTTTCGTAAAATACCATATGACCCATCAGGGTCCTTTGCTTCATATAAGTTTGCCTTGCTTGGTGTGGTAACTTGTTAGTGTAGTTCTGACATCATCATTTTGGGACTTAGCCGATTTTTCGTAAAATACCATATGACCCATCAGGGTCCTTGCCTTCATATAAGTTTGCCTTGCTTGGTGTGGTAACATTTGAGTGTAGTTCTGACATCCCCATTTTGGGACTTAGCCGATTTTTCGTAAAATACCATATGACCCATCAGGGTCCTTTGCTTCATATAAGTTTGCCTTGCTTGGTGTGGTAACTTGTTAGTGTAGTTCTGACATCATCATTTTGGGACTTAGCCGATTTTTCGTAAAATACCATATGACCCATCAGGGTCCTTGCCTTCATATAAGTTTGCCTTGCTTGGTGTGGTAACATTTGAGTGTAGTTCTGACATCCCCATTTTGGGACTTAGCCGATTTTTCGTAAAATACCATATGACCCATCAGGGTCCTTTGCTTCATATAAGTTTGCCTTGCTTGGTGTGGTAACATTTGAGTGTAGTTCTGACATCACCATTTTGGGACTTAGCCGA
The DNA here is from genome assembly GCF_943734765.1 of Anopheles ziemanni. Taxonomy (NCBI): domain Eukaryota; kingdom Metazoa; phylum Arthropoda; class Insecta; order Diptera; family Culicidae; genus Anopheles; species Anopheles ziemanni. The sequence continues at coordinate 42,332 of NW_026689811.1, read as the reverse complement.
TTTTTCGTAAAATACCATATGACCCATCAGGGTCCTTTGCTTCATATAAGTTTGCCTTGCTTGGTGTGGTAACATTTGAGTGTAGTTCTGACATCCCCATTTTGGGACTTAGCCGATTTTTCGTAAAATACCATATGACCCATCAGGGTCCTTTGCTTCATATAAGTTTGCCTTGCTTGATGTGGTAACATTTGAGTGTAGTTCTGACATCCCCATTTTGGGACTTAGCCGATTTTTCGTAAAATACCATATGACCCATCAGGGTCCTTGCCTTCATATAAGTTTGCCTTGCTTGGTGTGGTAACATTTGAGTGTAGTTCTGACATCCCCATTTTGGGACTTAGCCGATTTTTCGATCAATACCATATGACCCATCAGGGTCCTTTGCTTCATATAAGTTTGCCTTGCTTGGTGTGGTAACATTTGAGTGTAGTTCTGACATCCCCATTTTGGGACTTAGCCGATTTTTCGATCAATACCATATGACCCATCAGGGTCCTTTGCTTCATATAAGTTTGCCTTGCTTGGTGTGGTAACATTTGAGTGTAGTTCTGACATCCCCATTTTGGGACTTAGCCGATTTTTCGATCAATACCATATGACCCATCAGGGTCCTTTCCTTCATATAAGTTTGCCTTGCTTGATGTGGTAACACATGAGTGTAGTTCTGACATCCCCATTTTGGGACTTAGCCGATTTTTCGATCCATCCCATATGACCCATCAGGGTCCTTTTTCTTCATATAAGTTTCCCAAGACTTAGTGCTTTTTTCCTTTGGACACCAATATCACCCTTGCGGGTATCTTTGATCTTCTCACTTTGTATTGGCCGAATGTAGGTCTTGCCATGCCAAACATATAATTGTTCTACACCAAGTCTCTATCTCGTACCGCCAGCTCGGTACATTCGATTAACCTGCCCTTAAGGCACCCGGGACTTAGCCATTTTTTCACATTTTTCATGATTTTGAGGCAACTTTTCTCGACTTTGTCACCTTATATCACCAAGATCCTTTCCCTTTAGCGCTTCACTCTGTTCGTATGATATTTAGCGCTGACTATCACCTTTCTGTCGCTGAGCTCAACTTCTTATTCGGTGCCATAGAGCCAGAGATATTTGGTGTATGCTGTTATAAGGGAAGTTTGTCACTTTTTCAAAGGCCCACTTTGGGACGCCCATATCTCACCTTCAGGTATCTTCGATCTTCTTGTCGTCTATGGACGAAACTTAGGCCTTGTCTTGGCCAACTTATAAATGTTCTACGGCCAAGCCGTATCTCTTACCGCCAGCCCGGTATTCATGGACTTAGTCGGATTTTCGCCTCTCGTGGTAACAATTTCTGACTTTGACTCACAATAACACCCGAACGGTCACATGCTAGCGCTTTGCTTGGTAGGAATTATAGTTAGCGCTACCTTTTCTCTTTCCATCGATACCTTGTTCGTTCCATTCCATGCCATACAGCCGAAGTTATGATGTTTCCCGTTTTCCATATCATGTGGAGCTTATGCTCTGGGAAAACCATCTAACACCTGTACCACCCTTTTGGGTACCACCGATCTCGTCACTATGTTAGGGCCAAATATAGGTTATAACATGCCCAACATATAATTGTTCTACACCAAGTCTCTATCTCTTACCGCCTGCTCGGTATTTTACTCGTAAGTCCAAATTTCACAACTTGTACTTTTTTTCCCAATGTACTCGAGTTTCAATTTTGGTAACATTTTTCGACTTTGACACTTAATAACTTCCAAATCATGCTAGTTAGCGCTTTGCTTTCTTCTAGTCGTATCTAGCGCTGGGTGTTACCTTTCCAAAACATATCCTAGCTTAACAATCCATGCCATACAGCCGGAGCTATACGGTGCACAAGTCAAATCCATTTTAGCCATGTTTCATTTTTGCCAATTTTTGACCACTCGTATCACCCTTCCAGAGTGGTCCGATCTTCTCGCTGTCTATGGACGACTTTTAGGTCTCGTAGAGGCAAACTTATAAGTATTCTACGTCAACCCGCTATCTCTTACCGCCTGCTCGGTATTCTTGGTCTTGTGTGATTTTTGGAAATTTTGGTATTATTTTTCCACTTTGTCGCTTAATAACTCAGTTTTGCTCAACACTTAGCGCTTCGGTTGTTTGGGATTATAGTTAGCGCTCGGTTCGACCTTTCCAACACTGATCTTAGCTTGTCGATCCGTTCCATACAGCCTGAGTTATTCGCGATACCGTGTTTCAACCCATTTCTCAAGTCTCGTTTTGGTCCAACTTTGAACCAGCCATATCACCCTGATGGGTACCTCCGATCTTCTCGCTCTATATTGGCCAAAGTTAGGTCTTGTGGTAACGTACTTATGATTGTTCTACGCCGTGTTCGTAGCTCTTATCGTTCGCCCGCTATTTTCGATCATAAGGTGAATTTTCGCCTCTAAACCACCATTTTTCACCTTTGCCCTCTAATATGACCGACTTGCTCAACACCTAGCGCTTCGCTTGGTAGGACACATAGCTAGCGCTCGTCAAGACCTTTCCAACGCATATCCAAGCTTTCCGATCCGAGCCATACAGCCTGAGCTATAGGCGATACCGTTTTTCCCATTTTCTTGGTCACATGCACTTTAGGGTACCCCTTTTTGCCTTTGACCCTTAATACCTCCTCCGGGTCACTAGTAGGCGCTCAGCTTGGTAGGAAACATAGCTAGAGCAGGCCTTCACCTTTCCAAAACTGCCTCAAGTGTACCGATCCGACATCTAGAACCAAAGTTATGGTCATTCCTATCATGCTCTACTTTCATGGTCAACCTCCACCAAGCACACCTAGGTTGGACCAACTTTCACCAACTCATCTCGAACCCCAAATTTGCTTCGACCTACTAGGTTTCCCTAGTAAAGTGGTCAAAACATCCATTACAACACGACTGGTCTTTCTGGTGGTCGACCTAGGCGACTTTGTTCGACGACCACCACCCCATGGAACTAAAAGACGTCCCTTGATACGGACCACCGATACATTTTCCGGCCTGTCTAAACTACACTCATCGAAATTTTTTTGGGTCCCCACCGTCATACAAGTTTGCCTAGGTCAAGTTTTTCTTCCGGATCGGCCGCGGACCTCACTTTTCATTATCTAGGGAGGCCATAGGGCCCCAAAAGGGGTTTTTTAAAATTTTCGACACTTTCGACTTCGGTCGGATTTTTTCCGATTTTGGTCCGACCTAGGGACTTGGTGGTCCAAGGAGCCTCGGGACCAAACTTTTTTCTCAGGGGTCCCTACCTCCATACAACTTTGCCTAGGTCAATTTTTTGGTCCAAATCGACCGCGGATTTCACTTTTCAATATCTGGGGCTCGTGTAGAGTCCGAATATGAGGTTTTCTCATTTTTCGACATTTTCGACATTTTTGGGATTTTTTCGGGTTTTTCGACCTAGGGGTCCGCCGAACAAATTTTGGGTCAAAAATTTTTATTGAACTAGTCGAAAGTACGCAAAAAGATAAGACTTTTTGCCGAAGACACCATGCCCCGGAACCGACTCCTTCCCCTTCAAAATTGGGGACAAACGTGATTTTTGAAACTTTTCCTTAGGGAGCCAAAGACTTAGAAAATTTTCAAATTCTCGATTTTTCGATTGCGAGCTAGCGCTTTGCGGTCTTCGGCAATGTTGTAGATCTCGACGAGATAAGACTTTTTGGTCAAGGGACATTTTGCCCTCCGACCCCTCCTTCCCCCCGCAAATCGCCCCCCAAAGTGCAATTTTTGCATTTTCACCTCTTTGCACGCACTGTTCGGCCCAAATGGCCACTTTCTATGGGTCTGAGCGCTTTGCAGTCTTCGGCAAACTTTTAGAGCGTACCAAGCCCTAATTATAATTGTTCTACACCACCTTCGTACCTCTTCATCCCTGGCCGCTATTCGCGTACCAAGGTAATTTTTGTTCATTTTGTCAACATTTTTCATCTTTGACTGCTTATATCGGCCTTGCCATGAACCGATAGCGCTTCGCTGTGTTCTAACGTAAGTTAGTACTACTCTTTACCTTTCCAAATCATATCTTAGGTTGCCATTTGCTTGCGTACAGCCGGAGCTATGAGCGATACCGTAAAAAGTACCGAAACTTGGAAAAATCCTTTGATCGCCCATATCCCCCCTTTGGGGGCCAGATATCGAAAAAAGTTCTGATTCAAAAAGTTGCGCATTAACGTGTTCTAGTTATGCCTAGAACATTTCACTTCGCTAGCTGGCCTGCAACTTAGCCGTAATTGGGATTTTAGGGTGTTCTTGGAGGGCCCATTTCCTGCGACTTGGTATCTTTTGGGCCCAATGTTTCTCTGATATCTCCACGAGTTTTCCAGATAGCCTTTTCAAACTTTCAGGGTGCCTAGAACACCTCAAGACCTTTCCAACGCTATGCCGTTTGCCTCGCTCGGACATCTACAGCCAAAGTTATTCGAGGTACACGGTACCTTACCCTGTTTTCTCAGTACTTGGTCGAAAATTTCGATCAGCCATATGACCGACTTGGACAACCCTGAGCGGGTTGGCCCCATATAACTAAACTTTCGTCTCGTGGAGGCAAACTTATAAATATTCCAAGTCAACTCGCTATCTCGTACCGCCTTGACGGTATACTTGGTCCAAAGGCCATTTCCAGCGACTTGGTCGCAATTTCGCTCTAAGTTTCGCTAATACCTTCGTCCGTGGACATGGTGATTTTTTGTTCGTATTTTTCCTTGATAGTCCCACTCAAGACTATTCCATACCAGAGCCAAGCGTCCCGCTAAGTGCCATACAGCCTGAGCAGTAATTCATGAAAGGTACCTCTACCAGTTTTTGCCATACTTGGGTACAAACTTTGTATCGCCCATATCTCCACTTTGGAGGCCAGCCAGCACCTTTGCCCCATATACTTTTTTCTTGGTCATACCATGCACTAAATATAATTGTTCTACGCCAACTTGCTATCTCTTCTCTAACTTGCCGTTATTCTTGGTCCAAGTCCCATTTCATTCGTTTTCGGACCCATTTTGCTATATGTTTCACTAATAGCTTCGGCCATGGACAAGCTGATATTCTGTTTGTATTTTTGCTTGATAGTCCCACTCAAGACCATTCCAAAACACACCGCAACTTGTCGCTCGGTGGCAAACTGACCGAGTTATAATTCATGAAAGATACCTCAACTTGGTACACCATGTGGTCGGCCCAAACCATATACCGACCAAACGACCGACTTGGAGCACCCTGACCGGGTTGCCCCCATATAATGAAAGTTGCGTCTCTACACGCCCAACTTATGAATATTCTACGCCAAGTCGCTATCTCTTACCGGTAAGCCGGTATTCACCTTCCAAGGGTGATTTTGGTCAAGTGCCATTTCCTGCGACTTGGTCCCCGAATTGGACCATCATCACCTAATATCTCCGTGGTCTTTCAACTCAGCCTCATAAAACTTTCAGGGTAGATAGGTCTCCCCAAGACCTTTCCAACGGTGAGCCGTTTGCCTCGCTCGGCCATCTACAGCCGAAGTTATTAATGGTACTTGGTACCTTACCCTGTTTTTTCCATACTTGTTCGTACTTGGGTACAAACTTTGGATCGCCCATATCTCCACTTTGGAGGCCAGCTAGCACCTTGGCCCCATATACTTTTTTGTTGGTCATGCCATGCACCAAATATAATTGTTCTACGCCAACTTGCTATCTCTTCTCCAACTTGCCGTTATTCTTGGTCCAATTCCCATTTCATTCGTTTTTGGACCCATTTTGCTATATGTTTCACTAATAGCTTCGGCCATGGACAAGCTGATTTTCGATTGGTATTTTTCCTTGATAGTCCCACTCAAGACCATTCCAAAACACACCGCAGCTTGTCGCTCGGTGGCAAACTGACCAAGTTATAATTCATGAAAGGTACCTCAACTTGGCACACCACGTGGTCGGCCCAAACCATAAACCAACCAAACGACCGACTTGGAGCACCCTGACCGGGTTGGCCCCATATAATAAAAGTTGCGTCTCTACACGCCCAACTTATGAATATTCTACGCCAAGTCGCTATCTCTTACCGGTAAGCCGGTATTCACCTTCCAAGGGTGATTTTGGTCAAGCGCCATTTCCTGCGACTTGGTCCCCGAATTGGACCATCATCACCTAATATCTCCGTGGTCTTTCAACTCAGCCTCATGAAACTTTCAGGGTAGATAGGTCTCCCCAAGACCTTTCCAACGGTGAGCCGTTTGCCTCGCTCGGCCATCTACAGCCGAAGTTATTAATGGTACTTGGTACCTTACCCTGTTTTTTCCATACTTGTTCGTACTTGGGTACAAACTTTGGATCGCCCATATCTCCACTTTGGAGGCCAGCCAGCACCTTGGCCCCATATACTTTTTTGTTGGTGATACCATGCACCAAATATAATTGTTCTACGCAAGCTTGCTATCTCTTCTCCAACTTGCGGTTATTTTTGACTCAAGTCCCATTTCCATAGTTTTTGGTACCAATTTGCTCTATGTTTCGCTAATAGCTTCGCCCAAGGACTTTGTGATTTTTTGTTCGCATTTTTCCTAAATAGTCCCACTCAAGACTATTCCAAATCACACCTTAGCTTGTCGCTCAGTGCCATACAGTTAGAGTTTTAATTCATGAAAGGTACATCACCTTGGTACACCACGTGGTCGGTCCAAACCATCAACCAACCATATGACCGACTTCGAGTCGAGCTAGCGGCTAGGCTCAATATAATGAAATGCGTGTCTTGATGCGGGCTACTGACGGTCTGAACAATGTAGCTCGCTAGCTCGTCTCTAAACTTGTGTTTTGGTCGAATATTGGGTGTTCATGTACCACTTCGGGTAACATGGACTTTGGTGCAACTTTACCACTTGTGCACTTAATAACTTCCCGGTCATTCAAGTCTTTGCCTTCATACTTTCAGGGTAGTTAGGTCTCGTCGAGACCTTTCCATACATATGCCAAACTCATCGATCGGACATCTATAGCCCGAGTTATTCGCGGTACACCGTACCTTACCCTGTTTTTTCCTCAATTGGGTACAAACCTTGGAACACCCATATCGCCCCTTTAGAGACTAGCTGGCACGTTGGCCTCATATAATGATAAGTGCACCTCAACTAGGGCTACTGACGGTCAGAACATTTCAACTTGCTAGCTCGGGCCCACACTTGTGTTTTTCTCGAATATATGGTTCAAGTGTGCCACTTTGGGCACTTTTGGACATTTTGTCCCCACACAACTTTCTTGCCTTGGTAGATAGGGTCTTGTGATCTTGGGCAAAAAGATGCACCAAGATAAAGTCTAACTTTCGTTCTTTTACCGCAAAGCGCTATCTCAAACACCCGAGGAGATAGAAAGTGATTATGTTCGGTATATCGGTCTTCCATGGCCTACTATGGTAAACCCCTGCAGGTATGCAACCGAAGGTGCTTGGTACATGTATTTGGTGCAATATCGGTGCAAAGTAGGTGTTTCCTTGATCGGGCTATAACTTTCTTGGTTGATGTTGGATTGCTTTGCGGTCTTCGGGGGATAGTTAGGGAACATGTTGGCCAACATTTTCTTACCACTCAGTCTGGCCGTTCCTCTTACCGTCTAGGCGGTATTCATGCTCTAATTTGGAACTTGTGTTCCTTTGGGCAACTTTTCTGACTTTGACGCTTAATAACTTCCGTTCATATGCAGTCTAAGCTCTGCAACTCTCAGGAAAGCTAGTACTACTCATTTCCTTTCCATATCAGTCTTTGGCTTGTCGATCCGATGTCTACAGCCTTACTTATTCACGTTCCCTGTGAAGGTAGGTTTTTGCCCATTTTCCAGTTCATGTGGTAACATTCCCGGTTTTTGCCGGCTTTCTCTTCATGTGGTAACTTGCTTGCTCATGTGGTAACTTGATAGTGTATTTCCGACAGACCCAATCTGGGACTTAGCCGATTTTTCTCGTCATATTATATGAATCCATCACTAGGCCATCTTGCTTGCTTGTGTGGTAACTTGAAAGTGTATGTCTGACAGACCCAATCTGGGACTTAGCCGATTTTTCTCTTCATATTATATGGATCCATCACTAAGGCATCTTGCTTGCTTGTGTGGTAACTTGATAGTGTATTTCTGACAGACCCAATCTCGGACTTAGCCGATTTTTCTCTTCATATTATATGGATCCATCACTAGGCCATCTTGCTTGCTTGTGTGGTAACTTGAAAGTGTATGTCTGACAGACCCAATCTGGGACTTAGCCGAATTTTCTCTTCGTATCATATGGATCCATCACTAGGCCATCTTGCTTGCTTGTGTGGTAACTTGGAAGTGTATTTCAGACAGACCCAATCTGGGACTTAGCCGATTTTTCTCTTCGTATCATATGGATCCATCACTAGGCCATCTTGCTTGCTTGCGTGGTAACTTGGAAGTGTATTTCTGACAGACCCAATCTGGGACTTAGCCGATTTTTCTCTTCATATCATATGGATCCATCACTAGGCCATCTTGCTTGCTTGTGTGGTAACTTGATAGTGTATTTCTGACAGACCCAATATCGGACTTAGCCGATTTTTCTTTTCATATTATATGGATCAATCACTAGGCCATCTTGCTTGCTTGTGTGGTAACTTGATAGTGTATTTCCGACCGACCCAATCTCGGACTTAGCCGATTTTTCTCTTCATATAATATGGATCCATCACTAGGCCATCTTGCTTGCTTGTGTGGTAACTTGATAGTGTATTTCTGACAGACCCAATCTTGGACTTAGCCGATTTTTCTCTTCATATTATATGGATCCATCATTAGGCCATCTTGCTTGCTTGTGTGGTAACTTGAAAGTGTATTTCCGACAGACCCAATCTCGGACTTAGCCGATTTTTCTCTTCATATTATATGGATCCTGGACTTAGCCGATTATTAGGTTATTATATATGGATCCTGGACTTAGCCGATTTTTCTGTTCATATCATATGGATCTTGGACTTAGCCGATTTTTCTCTTCATATCATATGGATCCTGGACTTAGCCGATTATTAGGTTAATATATATGGATCCGGGACTTAGCCGATTTTTCTCTTCATGTAATATGGATCCTGGACTTAGCCGATTTTTCTCTTCATATAATATGGATCCTGGACTTAGCCGATTATTAGGTTAATATATATGGATCCGGGACTTAGCCGATTTTTCTGTTCATATAATATGGATCCGGGACTTAGCCGATTTTTCTCTTCATATAATATGGATCCGGGACTTAGCCAATTTTTCTCTTCATGTGGTAACGTATGCCAATCGCTCACAAGTCATGGGATAAGGGTACTTGTGTTCTTCCATCTTCTAAGTCCCGCACGGGGACATCGTGATCGCCCCAAGTCCGGAATAGCGCCAAGTCAAGCCCCACGGTGGCCGTGCAGGACCTGTTAGCGGGGGCCCCACTGACAGCACTAATCCGGACTTAGAAATTATATCTTTCTAATCGAACACCACACACGCAACACCACCATACCACCATCTCCTTGCAAGTACCTAAGTACCCGCAACTCCATGGTGAAGGCAATGTCACTCCATCACCAACCTCTTTGCACTGCAAGCACTTGCGTACCCACAACACTCCGAAGAAGGCAACGGCGCGCGATGCTCGACTCCACACACCACACCACACCACACCACCGATGGCCAGCCAGCCAGCCAGCCCAACTAAGGGCTAACCCACCAACCAACCACCAATGGCCTAGGCCAGCCGGATCCCACCTTCAAGTCCAAGCACAGCCAAGTGCAAGTACCGCCAAGTGTTCACCAACCGCCCAACACACCACACCACCGATGGCCAGCCAGCCAGCCAGCCCAGCTAAGGGCTAACCAACCAACCAACCACCAATGGCCCAGGCCAGCCGGATCCCACCTTCAAGTCCAAGCACAGCCAAGTGCAAGTACCGCCAAGTGTTCACCAACCAACCATCACACCAGGTCAGCCAGCCGGTACCCACCTTCAAGTGCCATTACCCTCGGGTGCAAGCTCAATCAAGTGTTAACCAACCAACCCGGCCAAGGCAGCCAACAGGCCGGCACCCTACAGCACCGACCCGCCATCACCACCTCAACCGTTGACCATGCAAGTGGCCTCGGACAACAGGTGACACCCGAAGTACATCCGAAGAACGTATATCAAGTGTTTGCTCACCAAGTCCTCAACCAACCCCAAGTACCCGGAGGTACCCAGAGTGTTGGATCCGCCAACCCGTCCCGGCACCCCAAGTCCTTGCGAACCCAAAGTGTTTGCCCGGTAGGGCCATTGTATCACAACGCTTGCTACCATGCAAGTGGCCTCGAACAAGGTGACAGGGGTATCTTCACCAAGTTCTCAACCAACCCCAAGTACCCGGAGGTACCCAGAGTGTTGGGTCCGCCAACCACTACCAGCACTCTAAGTCCTCGCGAACCCAAAGTGTTTGCCCGGTAGGGCCATTAGACCACAACGCTTGCTAACCATGCAAGTGGTCTCGGACAACAGGCGATACCCGAAGTACATCCGAAGAGTGTATATCAAGTGTTTGTTCACCAAGTCCTCAACCAACCCCAAGTACCCGGAGGTACCCAGAGTGTTGGGTCCGCCAACCACTACCAGCACTCTAAGTCCTCGCGAACCCAAAGTGTTTGCCCGGTAGGGCCATTAGACCACAACGCTTGCTAACCATGCAAGTGGTCTCGGACAACAGGCGATACCCGAAGTACATCCGAAGAGTGTATATCAAGTGTTTGTTCACCAAGTCCTCAACCAACCCCAAGTACCCGGAGGTACCCAGAGTGTTGGGTCCGCCAACCACTACCAGCACTCTAAGTCCTCGCGAACCCAAAGTGTTTGCCCGGTAGGGCCATTAGACCACAACGCTTGCTAACCATGCAAGTGGCCTCGGACAACAGGCGATACCCGAAGTACATCCGAAGAGTGTATATCAAGTGTTTGTTCACCAAGTCCTCAACCAACCCCAAGTACCCGGAGGTACCCAGAGTGTTGGATCCGCCAACCCGTCCCGGCACTCCAAGTCCTTGCGAACCCAAAGTGTTTGCCCGGTAGGGCCATTGAATCACAACGCTTGCTAACCATGCAAGTGGTCTCGGACAACAGGTGACACCCGAAGTACATCCGAAGAGTGTATATCAAGTGTTTGTTCACCAAGTCCTCAACCAACCCCAAGTACCCGGAGGTACCCAGAGTGTTGTATCCGCCAACCCGTCCCGGCACTCTAAGTCCTCGCGAACCCAAAGTGTTTGCCCGGTAGGGCCATTAGACCACAACGCTTGCTAACCATGCAAGTGGTCTCGGACAACAGGCGATACCCGAAGTACATCCGAAGAGTGTATATCAAGTGTTTGTTCACCAAGTCCTCAACCAACCCCAAGTACCCGGAGGTACCCAGAGTGTTGGGTCCGCCAACCACTACCAGCACTCTAAGTCCTCGCGAACCCAAAGTGTTTGCCCGGTAGGGCCATTAGACCACAACGCTTGCTAACCATGCAAGTGGCCTCGGACAACAGGCGATACCCGAAGTACATCCGAAGAGTGTATATCAAGTGTTTGTTCACCAAGTCCTCAACCAACCCCAAGTACCCGGAGGTACCCAGAGTGTTGGATCCGCCAACCCGTCCCGGCACTCCAAGTCCTTGCGAACCCAAAGTGTTTGCCCGGTAGGGCCATTGAATCACAACGCTTGCTAACCATGCAAGTGGTCTCGGACAACAGGTGACACCCGAAGTACATCCGAAGAGTGTATATCAAGTGTTTGTTCACCAAGTCCTCAACCAACCCCAAGTACCCGGAGGTACCCAGAGTGTTGTATCCGCCAACCCGTCCCGGCACTCTAAGTCCTTGCGAACCCAAAGTGTTTGCCCGGTTGGGCCATTAGATCACAACGCTTGCTAACCATGCAAGTGGTCTGGAGTATAGGTGATACTGACATACCACCGAGATGGTACATCTAGTATTGGGTCACCAAAACCAAACCAACCCCAAGTATCAACCCGGCATACTCAGAGTGATGGATCCGCCAACCCGTCCCGGCACTCCAAGTCCTTGACGAACCGAAAGTGTTTGCCCGGTAAGGCCATTAGATCACAACGCTTGCTACCCCACGGCGAGCTAAACATGCAAGTGGTCTTAGGCAACAGGTGACACCCGAAATTCATCCGAAGATGGAATATCAAGTGTTTAATCACCAAGCCAGCATCCAAACACCAAGTACCCCGGGAGGACCCGATGCGTTGCGACCATCTCCAAGTTCTTGACGAACCCGCAGTGAAAGGCGGTAAGGCCTCTGGGCCGCAACGCTCGCATGTG
>NW_026689811.1:0-25000 GCF_943734765.1 Anopheles ziemanni | reverse complement strand
ACCTTATACTTCACACCACAGTAAGTCTACGTGTCCTCTTCCACATAGGGCAAGCTAGAACTAACTATCTTACCCAGGACTGCCGAAGCAGCGTGGACCAGGGGAGGAACACACTTTTCATGGAAACGTAAGGCATCCATGACTGCCATAACGTAAGCCGCCGCTGTGCGCGTATACCCGTTCCCCGTAGGGAGGAGCAAGCCGCCGCTTAGAGACGAAGCATAAAGTGTCCTCATTCCACATAGGGCAAGCTGGATGAATCCATTTTACCCAGGACGGCCGAAGCGGCGTGGACCAGGGGAGAACTGAACTTTATACTTCACACCACAGTAAGTCTACGTGTCCTCTTCCACATAGGGCAAGCTAGAACTAACTATCTTACCCAGGACTGCCGAAGCAGCGTGGACCAGGGGAGGAACACACTTTTCATAGAAACGTAAGGCATCCATGACTGCCATAGTGCGTAAGCCGCCGCTGTGCGCGTAAACCCGTTCCCCGTAGGGAGGAGTCAAGCCGCCGCTTAGAGACGAAGTATGAAGTGTCCTCTTCCACATAGGGCAAGCTAGAATGAACTATCTTACCCAGGACCGCCGAAGCAGCGTGGACCAGGGGAGAACTGAACTTTATACTTCACACCACAGTATTGAGTAATGTGCCCTCTTCCACATAGGGCAAGCTGGAATGTTCCATTTTACCCAGGACGGCCGAAGCGGCGTGGACCAGTGGAGGACTACACAATCATGAGGTTTGATATCGACTTGTGTGTTTCAATAGGGTACCGATGGTATGTTTTGAACCGATTTGATTTAGCCATTCTGAAGTCATCACTTGGTTGAAGCGCTGAACTAGGGAGGCATCGTTTACATTACTTGTATATATTGGTTTTCGCATGCTCTACTAGGTTAATGTCATAGGGTTGGCTATCGAGCATGCCCAAGTGATGACTTGATTGTGTGCTTGCTTGAATTCTTCACATTTCATACCATCGGTTAGTTGTCGAATCATTCCTCGATCATAACCTTCGTTCTTGTTTCATGTATGCTCTCTTCCACATAGGGCAAGCTAGAATTAACTATCTTACCCAGGACCGCCGGAGCAGCGTGGACCAGGGGAGAACTATACTTTGTCTTGTATGCCCTCTTCCACATAGGGCAAGCTAGAATGAACTATCTTACCCAGGACCGCCGGAGCAGCGTGGACCAGTGGAGGACTATACTTTGTTCATAACACCACAGTATTGAGTAATGTGCCCTCTTCCACATAGGGCAAGCTAGAATGAACTATCTTACCCAGGACCGCCGAAGCGGCGTGGACCAGTGGAGGACTACACAATCATGAGGTTTGATATCGACTTGTGTGTTTCAATAGGGTACCGATGGTATGTTTTGAACCGATTTGATTTAGCCATTCTGAAGTCATCACTTGGTTGAAGCGCTGAACTAGGGAGGGGCATCGTTTACATATATATTGGTTTTCGCATGCTCTACTAGGTTAATGTCATGAGGTTGGCTATCGAGCATGCCCAAGTGATGACTTGATTGTGTGCTTGCTTGAATTCTTCACATTTCATACCATCGGTTAGTTGTCGAATCATTCCTCGATCATAACCTTCGTTCTTGGTTCATGTATGCTCTCTTCCACATAGGGCAAGCTAGAATTAACTATCTTACCCAGGACCGCCGGAGCAGCGTGGACCAGGGGAGAACTATACTTTGTCTTGTATGCCCTCTTCCACATAGGGCAAGCTAGAACTAACTATCTTACCCAGGACTGCAAAGCAGCGTGGACCAGTGGAGGACTATACTTTGTTCATTACACCACAGTATTAAGTATGGTGTCCTCTTCCACATAGGGCAAGCTAGAACTAACTATCTTACCCAGGACCGCCGAAGCAGTGTGGACCAGGGGAGGACTATACTTTATACTTCACACACTAGCCATACTGAAGTCATCACTTGGTTGAAGCGCTGAACTACGGCGGGGTAATCGTTTACAGGTTATAATCATATAGCTGCATGCTCATTAGTAGATAATGGAATATTGTATGGCAATATGAGCATGCCCAAGTGATGACTTTGTTTCAAGCTCAACAGGTAGGGTATTGAGTCCTCTTCCACATAGGGCAAGCTAGAATGAACTATCTTACCCAGGACCGCCGGAGCAGCGTGGACCAGTGGAGGACTCTATACTTTATACTTCACACCACAGTATTGAGTACGACTTGCATAAAGCCCCTATTGAGAACCACGAGGGCTCTCTCAATGTAGAACCACGAGGGCTCTAGTACCGATTCTCTCGGTACGGCTTGGTCCGTGTTCCTTTATGCTTGTACTCGCAGAAAGTCTCAACCCGGAGGTCTTGACTTTGATTGTCATAGTTGGACTACGACGGGGCATCCGACCATTGCTGATCGAACACCCCTGATTCACCATCTTTCGGGTAGGCGGTACGCGTACCTCCGGACGCGGAAGTCTCAACCCGGAGGTCTTGACTTTGATTGTCATAGTTGGACTACGACGGGGTATCCGACTCATCGAATACCCCAGAAGCACACCATCTTTCGGGTAGGCGGTACGCGTACCTCCGGACGCGGAAAGTCTCAACCCGGAGGTCTTGACTTTGGTTGTCATAGTTGGACTATGACGGGGCATCCGACCATTGCTGATCGAACACCCCTGTTACACCATCTTTCGGATAGGCGGTGCGCGACACCACCGACGCGGAAAGTCTCAACCCGGAGGTCTTGACTTTGTATTGTTGGATAGTCCTCTTCCACTATAGGGCAAGCTGGAAATATTCCATTTTACCCAGGACTGCCGAGGCAGCGTGGACCAGGGGAGAACTTCACGGAATCTTCAGGCATCCATGATTGCCATAGTGCGTAAGCCGCCGCTGTGTGCGTCAACTCGTTCCCCGTGAGGAGGAGTCTAGCCGCCGCTAAAAGACGAAGCATTAAGTGTCCTCATTCCACTATAGGGCAAGCTAGAATGAACTATCTTACCCAGGACCGCCGAAGCAGCGTGGACCAGGCGAAGACTATACTTTATACTTCACACCACAGTATTGAGTACGACTTGCATAAAGCCCCTAATGAGAACCACGAGGGCTCTCTCAATGTAGAACCACGAGGGCTCTAGTACCGATTCTCTCGGTACGGCTTGGTCCGTGTTCCTTTATGCTTGTACTCGCGGAAAGTCTCAACCCGGAGGTCTTGACTTTGATTGTCATAGTTGGACTACGACGGGGCATCCGACCATTGCTGACCGAACACCCCTGATTCATCATCTTTCGGATAGGAGGTGCGCCCACCTCCGACGCGGAAGTCTCAACCCGGAGGTTCGGACTTAGAGTTTTTCCCATTTAAAAGTTTTTCTCTTAGCCATACTGAAGTCATCACTTGGTGAACGATTGAACTAGGGCGGGTTAATCGTTTATAGGTATCATGTGGTTTGCATGCTCTCTTAGGTTAAGGTCATGTGGTTGGCTATCGAGCATGCCCAAGTGATGACTTTGTTTCACGCTTGCTTGATTTCTTCATGATTCCCTGTTATATAGTGTAATCATTCGAGAACAGGGAATCTTTGGTTTTGCTCAACAGGTATTGGATGTCAACTTGGTATCTAGATCGCATTAAGTCTCAACCCTTAGGTTCGGACTTGTATAGTGACATCTTGTTACGGTCTTGAGTCTCAACCCGCAGGTTCGGACTACTTAGTGTTTGATCGAATATAATATGGCAACTTGTGCCTAAGTCTCAACCCGCAGGTTCGGACTTCTGTTTATTTGGCCAATGTATGTATAAGGCAACTTGTGCCTAAGTCTCAACCCGCAGGTTCGGACTTGTGTATTTGTTCGAAGTCATGTATAAGGCAACGTGTGCCTAAGTCTCAACCCGCAGGTTCGGACTTGTTAGTGTTTCGTCAACTTTCATATGGCAACTTGTGCCTAAGTCTCAACCCGCAGGTTCGGACTTGTGTATTTGTTCGAAGTCATGTATAAGGCAACTTGTGCCTAAGTCTCAACCCGCAGGTTCGGACTTGTGTATTTGTTCGAAGTCATGTATAAGGCAACGTGTGCCTAAGTCTCAACCCGCAGGTTCGGACTTGTTAGTGTTTCGTCAACTTTCATATGGCAACTTGTGCCTGAGTCTCAACCCGCAGGTTCGGACTTCTATAGTGTTTCGTCAATTATCATATGGCAACTTGTGCCGAAGTCTCAACCCGCAGGTTCGGACTTCTGGAAGGATCACTTGGCCACTAATGATCCTTCCGCAGGTTCACCTACGGAAACCTTGTTACGACTTTTACTTCCTCTAAATCATCAAGTTCGGTCAACTTCGATAAAGCAGACGCGGTTCACGAGGATCCAGCGAACGATCATCTCCAAAGACCTCACTAAATAATCCATCGGTAGTAGCGACGGGCGGTGTGTACAAAGGGCAGGGACGTATTCAACGCTGGCTGATGACCAGCACTTACTAGAAGTTCCGAGTTCATATGGACCATTGCAATCCATAATCCCTACTAAGTGAGTATTTGAGTGATTTCCCGTTCCTCTCGGAATAGGAGACACGCTGCTACCCACATTGTAGCACGCGTGTAGCCCAGAACATCTAAGGGCATCACGGACCTGTTATCGCTCGATCTCATTTTGCTAAACACAAATTGTCCTGCTAAGCAGCGTACCGTAAGTGCACTTGCGCACACGAACAGCGAAGGTGTCAGGTCATACTCCACCGAAAGGTCCTAACCCGTTCCAATCGGCATCGACGCATTAACGCTGACTGCGTTCTAGTTAGCATATGTGAGTCACGTTCGTTATCGGAATTAACCAGACAAATCAATCCACGAACTAAGAACGGCCATGCACCACTACCCTTAAATTTGAGAAAGAGCTATTAATCTGTCTCACCTCCATAAGTTCGGACCTGGTAAGTTTTCCCGTGTTGAGTCAAATTGAACCGCAAGCTCCATTTCATTTTTTTTTTTTTTTTTTTTAATCAGGGTTCAGAACTGTATTTCTCTTAAAATTCTAAAAATCATATCACAGTTTACAGAAAGACAATTCCTACTCCCTACTCTCGCCCGTTATGGTGCCCCACACGGCATGCACCTACACGGTAGAGCCGTGTGGGGCGGGCGTCTGGCTGTCGAGCCACTATCTATCTATTAGGCGTAGGCCTACTGGGACTCGTCCCCTGGTGATCATCTGCGCCGTTGGCGCGCACTTGCGCGGCTCTCCTGCCGCTCTGCTCGTCGCTCTGCTCGTCTCGTCTGCCGTTGTCGAGCGTTCCTTCGCTCTCGTCGAGCCTCCTGCAATGACAGTTGTGCCTGTTGTAAGGTTGCCGCCGTTGCTGCCCGGTTCTCTGGTGCCGCATCGTGATGTCGGAGGCTGGCCACACGGACGGCCATAGTAGCCTCGAATACCCTCGTCGGCATCCGGTCACGACGAAGCTCCAGGCGCCTGATGTTATCCTGAAGCTGGCGAGCCACCCGCCTGAATTCCACGCGCGTCACCTCGTCCATGGCCAGTATACGATCCCTCAGCGTTGGGTCGAGGCCGAATCGGCCCTCTCGCCGCCGCTGCTGTCGTGCTGCCTGCTCCGCCGCTCGCCGCCTCTCTCGATGAACCGCTCGTCGAGCCTCCACGCCGCTTTCGATTCTCCAAACTCGCTGCAGCTCGCGGGTGACACTGACCGCCGCCTCTTCCACACGCTCCCAGGCGTCAGGATCGTGCAGCATGTGGTCGAGGAGCGTGTCAGCCGTCACCGGCTGAAGACCGTGTCCCGTGAGGAGCCGTTCACGCACTTCCGCGAACCGCGGGCATTGAAACAGCACGTGCTCTGGTGTTTCGTCGACTCCCGGACAGGCTGAGCAACACGGGGACCGGGTGAACTTCCTGGAATGCAGGTACTCCCTGAAGAAGCCGTGTCCTGTCAGCACCTGCGACAGGTGGAAGCCCACCCGTCCGTGCTTCCGGTTGACCCATCTGTCCACGTCCGGGAGGACTCTGTGGCTCCATCTGATGAATCGGCTTGACGCCACGCCGTCCTGCGCCAACTCATCCCAGCTCTCCTGCCAGTTGCGCATTGTCGCCGCCCTCTCCTCCTTGCGGATCTCTGCTGGGGTGCCGCCGGACTGCTGCTTTCGCTCGTGGCAGCGGTGATCCTCCTTAATAAGCTCGACTATAGGTGGTATACCAGCAACCAGCGTAGCCACGTCGTACTTTACGGTCCGGAAGGTGCTCGCGACCATCTTGGCTGCCCGACTCTGCACCCGGTTCAGCAGACGTCTGTTGCTCTGTATACGCGTAGCCTCCCACCAGACCGGGGCCGCGTATCGTAAGATGGACGTCGACACATTAGCGAGGGTCCGACGTCGCACACTGGAAGGGCCGCCATGATTTTTGAGCAGGTGACACAGTGCTCGGTTTATCCTGTTGGCCTTTTCCGTTACCGCCTTCACGTGAAAATTCCAGGATAAGTGATCCTCCACCTGGACACCGAGGTACCTTATATGACGCTTAGAGCGAAGCGTGGAGCCCCCGACACGCACTGGCACCCTCGGATGGCCCTGCCGCAAGCAGCTCACCATCACCATCTCTGTTTTCTCCAAGGCTAGGGACAGCTGGTGGTCCGCCATCCACCGCCGTACTGTGTTAATCGCCCGGGTCGCCAGCGTCGAAGATTCTCTCGGGGTCCGGCCTGGCACCAGCAAGACGATATCATCCGCGAATCCAACTATCTCCGCTCCCGGTGGTAGCTCCAATCCGAGGACTCCGTCGTACATGGCGTTCCAAAGGGTGGGCCCCAAGATGGAGCCCTGTGGAACGCCGGCGGTGACGGGCCTCGAAACATGTCCGGTGTTGGTGGAGTAGTGGAGCACTCGGTCACGAAAATAGCTCCCGATGATGTCCAGCAGCGCCTGGGGAACGCCTTTGGCCTCCAGGGCCCTCCCTATGTTGGTCCATCCTGCCGAGTTGAAGGCGTTTTTGACATCTAGTGCAACCACCATGCAGCACCTGCGGTCGCGTTGGTTGGTGCGCTTAAACGCCATCGCTCGTTGTCCCGCCTTCACCACCTCCTGGATCGCCTCCACCGTCGATCTCCCCTTACGGAAACCGTACTGGCGGGGAGAGAGGCGAGGACCACCTGGCAGTGGGGCCTCCAGGTGATCGTTGAGACGATCCAGGACTATGCGCTCGAACACTTTACCGACAGTGTCGAGCATGCATAGGGGCCGAAAAGATGACGCCTGGCCCGGTGGTTTCCCTGGCTTAGGCAGCAACACCAATCGCTGCGCTTTCCACGCCACCGGGAAGTCTCCGCTGTCCAGCAGCTGCTGGTAAATGCGCCGGAAAGTAGCGGGAGACTCTCGGATTGCCGCCGTGACTGCACCATTGGGGACGCCATCTGGTCCGGGGGCCTTTCGGGGGTTCAGCCTGGCCGCGATCGCTAGGAGTTCCTCGTCGGTGATTGGGCGCAGTGGCGGTTCCTCAACGCCCGGCCCTGGTGACTCCGGCCACTCCATGGGGGGGTGCGTGGGAAATAGCTCGTCGACTATGCCTCCCAGTACCTCGGCGTCGCGTTCCTGGGGCAGGCGGGCGCCCTTCACCCACGCCGTCACTATCCGGTACGCGTCCCCCCAAGGGTTGTCCTCTATACTATCAGCGAGCTCCTCGTTGCAGCGCCTCTTGCTGGCACTGATCGCCTTCCGGAGACGCTTCTTGGTGGCACGGAGGGTCGCCGCGCGCAGCAAACGAAGCGTTGGATCCCGCGTGCGTCGGAGAATCGCCTTGGCTCGCCGGCAGCTCTCGCGTAGCTCGGCGATTTCCTCCGTCCACCAAAAGACGTGAGTGCGGTTCCTGGAGTTCATCCGAGGCATCACCTCATCGCACGCGCGCTGCAGCGTGGAGACGAGGGTGGCCGGATCCTGCGCAACCTCGTTGAAGTTCAGCAAGCGGAGCGCCTCCGTGAACAGCTCGGCTGAAAACACCGACGTGTCCCATCGTCGACTCGGCCTCGGGGGTGGTTGGTCTGCTCTAACCGAACGGCGCGTTGGTGCTGCGGGGATGCCCACGGTGTAGAACAGCGGCTGATGGTCGCTCGCTGTGTAATCCTGCAGGACGACCCAGTCCTCCCCGCCCGCGATGCTCCTGGACGCCAGACTGATATCATTCACCACCGGGGGGGCAACGGCACTCCCCGTGAAGGTCGGTGTCCGTCCGCGGTTCAGCACCCGTAATGATAACAGCTCCGCAAGGGCGATGATTTCGTGTCCCCGGTTGTTGGTGGATTGGCGGCCCCACTCGACCGCGGCCGCGTTGAAATCGCCGGCCAGGACCACCCGCTGCCGTCCATGTGCTGCTATCTGCACCGCCTCCATTAGTACTCTGAACCGGGGGAGATCCCAGGATGGTGGGGCGTAACAGCTAATAAAGGTGATGCCGTTCACCTCCACCGCCACCATCCCTTCCGCGACGCTCACCACTCGCTGGATCGGGAATCTCCCCAGTGCGACGACCGCTGTTCTTGTTGCGGGATCAAAGACCCAGTTGCCGTTGTTCGCTGGAACGCGGTGATAGTCGGACAAAAGTGCCACGTCCGCACCACGTTCGCGGGCCAACTGGGTCAGTAGATCCTGGGCCATCGCACTCCGTCTTAAATTCTGCTGCAGTACTACGTTGAATTCTGACGGCGGTTCATGCACTTTTCTGTGCCGGTAGCATGCGGTCCTCCGCACACCAGGCACTTCACTGGATTGCTGCAGCCTGCAGCCTTGTGGCCCTGCCCACCGCACCGACGGCACAGTGCGGAACGGTCTGGACCGGGGCAGGAGCGCGCAATGTGCCCGCGAAGCAGGCAGCGGTGGCAGCGCATCTCTTCAACTGGCCTGGCTGGGGCGAAGTCAACCCAGCAGCTACTGTATCCAAAGACCAGGCGGTTTCCTACCAGCGCGTTGGCAATCCGCCTTGGCAGCCTGACGAACGCCCGCTGATCGCCCTGGTAAAATCGCCGGAGGGTGACACATTCCGCGCTGACCTTCTCGCCGAACTGTTTTGAGATGGCCCTCGCGACATCCTCGCGCTCGGCCAACATGTCTACTCCTTTGAACGTTACCACGGCCGTGTCGAGCCGAAGATGGACCTCGCTGCCCTCTGGTGCTGCTGCTCGTACCCGCTCGAACACCGCCTGGGCGTCCACCTTCCTCTTGAGGGTCATGGTCAGGTTATTGGCTGCAGTGCGCTCTCCGCGCTGGACCTTATCCGCGACATCTTCTAGAGCTCGGACCTTGACGAACACGTCCCGGTAGCTAACCCCCGCTGGCGGGCAGACTGTGATGACGTCCGGTCTTCCTTTGGTCATCGCTGGCCTCGGGGGTCGACAATCGCCCTGCGGGCGTGTGACTGGAACTGCTCCTGCTTGCGGCCTAGTCGTTCCATTTCCCACTACCGTCTCGGCGAACGAACGCCTGTCGCTGGGAATCTCGGTCCTCTTGCCCATGTTGGCCTTGGGATTCTCCTTGTTGACCCGAGACTCCTCTCGCTGCTTATTGTAGATCGGGCGACCTTTCTTGTCTACTGTCCGGAAGCCCTCGTCCTGCTGCTGCTGCTGCCTTTGCTGCTGTTGCTGCCCCCCCTGCCGCTGCGACTGCTGCTGCTTCTGCCCCTGCTGCCGCTGTGACTGCTGCTGTGGCTTCGAATGCTGCTGCTGCTGTGCTCGCGGTGGCAGTGACACTGTCTCTTTGACCTCATTCCTGATGCTGCTGCTCAGTTGTTTGGGCTTTGGTTTTTCTCCCATGGCCTCGCGAACCATTTCCCTAATGTTCTTTCGACCCTCTTCCACCAGTTGGGCCTGCTGGATGGCTTGGGCGGCTTGGGCTTCCAGGAGCCTCTCTACCTTGGCCATTAACTCTGCTACCTGGGCTTGCAGTGCCGCGTTTTGCGCCGTCAGGGCCTTGATGGTTTCGGCCATTGCGGCCATTCCAGCGCTCTGCGTGTTATTCTCCGAGGGGTCTTTCCCTCCCGATGCCTCTTGGAGCTGCGGGACCTGCTGCTCCTGAACCAAAGAATTGGTTGCTGCGGGCGTCGATACCGTCGAGCAGTTTTCCGCTACCGGGGAAGCCACAGGAGTTGCGCTTGACTTCGCCGATGTTTCTAGCTCCTTCTCCACATCTCCGATGAACATTATTAGGTTTTCCTCGAACGGAAGCCTGCTGCTCGAGGAGCGCGCGCGCGGCCGCGGCGTCCGTTGCGGCGGCGGCGTCCGTTCCACCCTTTTCGTCCTAGTTGTTGCGCGTGCAGCTTCCACTTCTGCCGCCTCGGCATTCTCTACCGCCGAGCTGCGGCCCGTGGCTGGGCCAGCTCGCAGTGTCTTTTTCGGTGTCTTGTCAAGCATGGTGATGAGTAGATGGGGGCGGGGGGACTTAGATGGAATGATCGACCCCTACCCCGCTAGACTTCCTACCATTGTCGAAACTCTCTCCGTTGTGACGCTTGCAGTTAGCCAATGCCGGCAGTGTTGATGAGATGCAATCGCTAACCCGCTCACCTAAATCCGGTCGCCTGATGAGATGCAATCGCTAACGCTCACCTATATCCGGTCGCCTGATGAAATGCAATAACTAATCTCCTCAATCCGGACGCCTGATGAGATGTAATCTGCAACGCTCAGCCAGGTAAATCCTCTACCCCGCTCGTTCGAATCCGGTCGCCTGGTGAGATGCAATCCGCAACCCCTTTCCACTTGACCGGGCGCTATGGTTTCCCGGGACACTCCTGATGTGGCACCTACAGTTAGGCAATGCCGCTCTCCCGTCGCCTGATGAGCTGCAATCGCCTACCCGCTCGCCTAAATCCGGTCGCCTGATGAGATGCAATCGCTAACCCGCTCTCCTGAATCCGGACGCCTGATGAGATGCAATCTGCAACGCTCGGCCAGATGAATCCGCTACCCCGCTCGTCCGAATCCGGTCGCCTGGTGGGATGCAATCCGCAGCCCCTTTTCCACTTGCCCGGGCGCTATGGTTTCCCAGGACACTCGTCGCCTGGTGAGATGCAATCGCCTACCCGCTCACCTGAATCCGGTCGCCTGATGATATGCAATCGCTAACGCTCACCTAAATCCGGTCGCCTGATGAGATGCAATCGCTAACCCGCTCTCCTGAATCCGGACGCCTGATGGGATGCAATCTGCAACGCTCGGCCAGATGAATCCGCTACCCCGCTCGTCCAAATCCGATCGCCTGATCGGCTGCAATCCGCAACTCCTTTTCCACTTGACCGGGCGCTATGGTTTCCCGGGACACTCCTGATGTGGCGCCTACAATTAGGCAATGCCGCTCTCCGGTCGCCTGATGAGATGCAATCGCGAGCCCGCTCACCTAAATCCGGTCGCCTGATGTGATGCAATCGCTAACCCGCTCTCCTGGATCCTGACGCCTGATGAGATGCAATCTGCAACGCTCGGCCGCTTGACTCCCGTCCCGCGGGGTTTCCGCCACTCAACGCTAGGGGCGCTTTTCGGTGGCTGACTCTTAGCGGAGACACCTTCCTGAAACGGTCCAACCGGTTCGCCCGATTCACTCACACACACACATTCGCAGTCGACCGTTGGCTCTTGGCCAGCTGATTTCCTGGCCTGCCTCACGCTTTGCACGGCCCTGGTCACTCGCTCTCTCCCCTTATTCTCTTGTTGCTGAACACTATGGTCTCTCTCCCCTCTTCCCTCCTTCTTCACCCGACAACTATCATTCAAGTGTTGCACACACGCACGCACAATCTGCTTTTGGAAGTCTAGACACACTCCTTTCTCTCTCCCCTCTTCCCTCCTTCTTCACCCGACAACTATCATTCAAGTGTTGTACACACGCACTTGTGGGTTCACATAAACGTTCTACTTTTGGCTCAGGGCCAAACCAACCTTTTCGTTCTCTTGTCGCCGAACACTCCTTTCTCTCTCCCCTCTTCCCTCCTTCTTCACCCGACAACTATCATTCAAGCGTTGTACACACGCACGCACAATCTACTTTTGGAAGTCTAGACACGGAAAAGTGTTGCACACACGCACGTGCCCGCTCGCACGCACATTCTACTTCTAGCACACGGCTGAACCAAACCAACCTTTTCGTTCTCTTGTCGCCTCACACTCCTTTCTCTCTCCCCTCTTCCCTCCTTCTTCACCCGACAACTATCATTTAAGTGTTGTACACACGCACGTACAATCTACTTTTGGAAGTCTAGACACTTTTCGTTCTCTTGTCGCCGAACACTCCTTTCTCTCCCCTCTTCCCTCCTTCTTCACCCGACAACTATCATTCAAGTGTTGTACACACGCACTTGTGGGTTCACATAAGCGTTCTACTTTTGGCTCAGGGCCAAACCAACCTTTTCGTTCTCTTGTCGCCTCACACTCCTTTCTCTCTCCCCTCTTCCCTCCTTCTTCACCCGACAACTATCATTCAAGCGTTGTACACACGCACGCACAGTCTACTTTTGGAAGTCTAGACACATTCCTTTCTCTCTCCCCTCTTCCCTCCTTCTTCACCCGACAACTATCATTCAAGCGTTGTACACACGCACGCACAATCTACTTTTGGAAGTCTAGACACGAAAAAGTGTTGCACACACGCACGTGCCCGCTCGCATGCACATTCTACTTTTAGCACACGGCCGAACCAAACCAAACTTTCCGTTCTCTTGTCGCCTCACACTCCTTTCTCTCTCCCCTCTTCCCTCCTTCTTCACCCGACAACTATCATTTAAGTGTTGTACACACGCACGTACAATCTACTTTTGGAAGTCTAGACACTTTTCGTTCTCTTGTCGCCGAACACTCCTTTCTCTCCCCTCTTCCCTCCTTCTTCACCCGACAACTATCATTCAAGTGTTGTACACACGCACTTGTGGGTTCACATAAACGTTCTACTTTTGGCTCAGGGCCAAACCAACCTTTTCGTTCTCTTGTCGCCTCACACTCCTTTCTCTCTCCCCTCTTCCCTCCTTCTTCACCCGACAACTATCATTCAAGCGTTGTACACACGCACGCACAGTCTACTTTTGGAAGTCTAGACACGAAAAAGTGTTGCACACACGCACGCGCCCGCTCACATGCACATTCTACTTATAGCACACGGCACAACCGAACCAAACCAAGCTTTCCGTTCTCTTGTCGCCGAACACTCCTTTCTCTCTCCTCTCTTCCCTCCTTCTTCGCCCGACAACTATCATTCAAGCGTTGCACACACGCACGCACAATCTACTTTTGGAAGTCTAGACACGAAAAAGTGTTGCACACACGCACGTGCCCGCTCGCACGCACATTCCACTTTTAGCACACGGCTCAGCCGAACCAAACCATACTTTCCGTTCTCTCTCTCTCTGAACGTTTCGCGTTTTTCTCCCTCTCTTCGGGCCGAAGCCGCGGAGCGAACTCGCTCACTCTCACTTTTCAGGCGTTGAAGTTGCCACTCTTCATTGCCTTACTCTCTTTTCTCTCTCTGCCGTTTTACGCTTTGGAACTTCTCTCTCTCGAAAATTACTCAATTACTCACAATAACTCTCCGTTAGCGGAGCTCGACCTGAACACGTCCGTTCACCACGAGCGCTCGATTGCAACCGCAAGCTCCATTTCATTGTGGTGCCCTTCCGTCAATTCCTTTAAGTTTCAACTTTGCAACCATACTTCCCCCGGAACCTGACTTTGGTTTCCCGGAAGCTACTGAGAGCACCTGGTTGTAGCGTCTCCCAATTGCTAGTTGGCATCGTTTACGGTTAGAACTAGGGCGGTATCTAATCGCCTTCGATCCTCTAACTTTCGTTCTTGATTAAAGAAAGCATCCTTGACAAATGCCTTCGCTTTAGTTAGTCTTACGACGGTCTACGAATTTCACCTCTCGCGCCGTAATACTAGTGTCCCCAACTACTTCTGTTAATCATTACCTCCGGTCTGAGTACAAACCAATGAAAGATTAGACCAAGGTCGTATTCCATTATTCCATGCAAGATTATTCTAGGGCGTTTGGGCACCCTGCTTTAAGCACTCTAATTTGTTCAAGGTAAACGTGAGCGGTCGAGCTCTATGTTACACTTGCACCCGTTGAAGGGCACACCATGACACAGACTTGGTGCCCTACCACACCATTGAGTCGCAACCAGATTCCGACTTGGCCCACCGACCACGGGTTGACCGGGTCGGCGGAGCCGGACTGTGTTGGACAAGTATCAACTTCGAACGTTTTAACCGCAACAATTTTAATATACGCTAGTGGAGCTGGAATTACCGCGGCTGCTGGCACCAGACTTGCCCTCCACTTGATCCTCGTAGAAGGATTTATGCTCTACTCATTCCAATTATGAAACATCATTAAAGAGTTTCATATTGTTATTTCTCGTCACTACCTCCCCGTCCCGGGATTGGGTAATTTACGCGCCTGCTGCCTTCCTTGGATGTGGTAGCCATTTCTCAGGCTCCCTCTCCGGAATCGAACCCTGATTCCCCGTTACCCGTTGCAACCATGGTAGTCCTCTATACTACCATCCATAGTTGATAGGGCAGATATTTGCGAGATCTGTCGTCGGTGCGAGACCATACGATCAGCATCATTATCCAGACTTCAACTCAATGACACGGAGAACCCGCGATTGGTTTGACTAATAAGTGCACCAGTTCCCGCGAGGGTCCTGGCATGTTGCATGTATTAGCTCTAGATTTTCCACAGTTATCCAAGTAACTAGGTTGATGATCTCGTAAATTATAGCTGTTATACTGAGCCTTATGCGGTTTCACATTAAATCTGTTTGTACTTAGACATGCATGGCTTAACCTTTGAGACGAGCGTATATTACTGGTAGGATCAACCAGAATTCCGACTTTGCGTTCGAATGTTCATTGTCCCATTGCACCCGGAGGAGCAAACACCACGTTCTATATGTTGTCAAGTCCGGTAGCACACGGGAGGCGAGCCCCCGTGCGAACCTCATTGCCCTCGTATCACACACACCCGATGCACCGGACAGGCACTTGAGCGGCATTCGACTCCGCTAAGCGCTCGTGCGCCCGATTGTGCATGCGCTGACGGGGCCTTCATACCCCTACCACAGCGACCTTATGCCAAACTTCCATGAATACTTAGGTGAGCTGACAAGGGCCTTCATTTCCCTACCATCAACTAAAGGACACGCTAGGCGCGTCCGATCATTGCAACTGCGGGGCTTTCATACCCCAATCACCACAGTACGCAATTCACCAGAGTTTAATCACAACCCCCCCGGACATGGCACACTATTAACTTGCAACAAAACTTAGTGTGTGCCGGGCACATCGGTTCCACAAAATCATTCCCGATGTACCCCAATTGGGGTTGTGAACGCATTCACGGTCCTCTGACACACCCAACCAAGCGTGGATACTACATACCTCAAACACCCAGTACACTAACAGACAAATCAATATATGGTTGCTTTCCCCCAGACATTTGCCAATCACTTGGCACCCGGACGGGAACTCGCTCCTGATTGCGCCAATGCCACCCATTTGCCAAGAGCGAGTTCTGTATGTAGATTTCATTTGGAAAGACAACCGTGTACTGGATATTCTATCCGACGATTACAGATGACGAGTACGAGACTCGACTACACTCACGGATAATACATTTTGGGTCGAGATTGCTTTCGGGGTTTTCGATTGGTCTTGCGCTTGTAAACGTATAACTTTGACTTGTGGTAACCTCGGTATGTTAGTCGATCACGTGGTTGTGAACTGGGTAAGGGTGGGCAATCTGTTCACTTGCACTCTGGGTAGGAATATGGTGAGCGCTATAGGTTAAAGATCATGGTATGGTTCCATCGTGATGACTTTCGCTAGATAGTAGTATGTTTGGATAGTTATAACGTTTTTGGCCATTTGTTCATAGTGTTCGGTCCATTGAGGAATTCGATTGGTCTTTGCTTCACACACGTGGTCGATCACTTGGATGTGAACTAGGGTGAGATTAAGGTGTTCACTAGTGCTCTTCGGTTTTGGATCAGTAATGAGCACTTGATTGGTTTCGCATAATATGTATCCATAGTGATGACTCTTTCCAGCTTAAGATTTCGTTACCAGTTTCGAATCCTCCCCACGTTCGCTTTTACTTGGTTAGGTTTTCGAGTGTAGATTTGAAAGCAATCTCATGTATGTATCCCATCTGATATAAGCCACTGACAGTTCATGTCACCTCGTTCAACTCTCGCTGGGTCACAGAAGTATGTTACTGCGCCCATTATCCCTACTCGGATAGGTTCGGTTCGTTCGTTTTATACTACGGTGAGTAAACTCAATTTGTGCATCGCATAGCCATGGAAAGCAAGCTTTCGCGGGCCTCTTCGACTGTTTTGATACGAGCTGTGCCCGTGATGCTTGTCATCCCAGGATACTAGACCCCTTTGGACGACCGCATGACCATCAGAAAGTAAATTCCACGTTCGATTTGGGGTGTGAACCCCGAACATAAAGTCTTTGTGTAGAACCACGAGGGCTCTATAGTACCGATTCTCTCGGCACGCTTGGTCCGTGTTCCTTTATGTTCGTACTCTTGTGTGTATAATATTCATGTTCGGTTTGGGATATTTGCTACTGTCACCGTTTGAGTACTATGGGGCTTGAACCCCTAACATAAAGTCTTTGTGTAGAACCACGAGGGCTCTATAGTACCGATTCTCTCGGCACGCTTGGTCCGTGTTCCTTTATGTTCGTACTCTTGTGTGTATAATATACATGTTCGGTTTGGGATATTTGCTACTTTCACCTGGGTCCCGTTCTTCATACAAGTCTGCCTTGCTAATGTGGTAACTTTATAGTGTAGTTCTGACATCCCAATTTTGGGACTTAGCCGATTTTTCATGAATTTCCATATGACCCATAGGGTCCCTTTCTTCATACAAGCTTGCCTAGGGCGATCGGTCAAAACTTGTCTTACTATTCGATTGGTCTTCGCAGTTTCACCCTAGGCAATTCGCCTAGGTCTGTCTTCTTGAGGAGGCCAAAACCCGAAATAAGGAGGTCTGGCCGACCCTGAAACCTCCCCTGTCTTAACTACACTAACCCGATTTTTCAGGGTCCTCAGCGCCATACAACTTTGCCTAGGTCACTTATACTCTTGACTTAGGCCATCTGACTTGGTCCGTGTTTCTTCCTAGGGTTCACCTAGGTACTTTGCCTTGCTTGATGTGGTAACTTTTTAGTGTAGTTCTGACATCCCAATTTTGGGACTTAGCCGATTTTTCATGAATTTCCATATGACCCTAAGGGTCCCTTTCTTCATACAAGCTTGCTTAGGGCGATCGGTCAAAACTTGTCTTACTATTCGATTGGTCTTCGCAGTTTCACCCTAGGCAATTCGCCTAGGTCTGTCTTCTTGAGGAGGCCAAAACCCGAAATAAGGAGGTCTGGCCGACCCTGAAACCTCCCCTGTCTTAACTACACTAACCCGATTTTTCAGGGTCCTCAGCGCCATACAACTTTGCCTAGGTCACTTATACTCTTGACTTAGGCCATCTGACTTGGTCCGTGTTTCTTCCTAGGGTTCACCTAGGTACTTTGCCTTGCTTGATGTGGTAACTTTTTAGTGTAGTTCTGACATCCCAATTTTGGGACTTAGCCGATTTTTCATGAATTTCCATATGACCCTAAGGGTCCCTTTCTTCATACAAGCTTGCCTAGGGCGATCGGTCAAAACTTGTCTTACTATTCGATTGGTCTTCGCACTTTCACCCTAGGCAGTTTGCCTAGGTCTGTCTTCTTGAGGAGGCCAAAACCCGAAATAAGGAGGTTCAGCCGACCCAGAAACCTCCCCTGTCAGAACTACACTAACCCGATTTTTCAGGGTCCTCAGCGCCATACAACTTTGCCTAGGTCACTTGTACTCTTGACTTAGGCCATCTGACTTGGTCCGTGTTTCTTCCTAGGGTTCACCTAGGTACTTTGCCTTGCTTGATGTGGTAACTTTTTAGTGTAGTTCAGACATCCCAATTTTGGGACTTAGCCGATTTTTCATGTATTTCCATATGACCCATAGGGTCCCTTTCTTCATACAAGCTTGCCTAGGGCGATCGGTCAAAACTTGTCTTACTATTCGATTGGTCTTCGCACTTTCACCCTAGGCAGTTTGCCTAGGTGTAGCTTCTTGAGGAGGTCAAAACCCAAAATAAGGAGGTTCAGCCGACCCAAAAACCTACCCTGTCTAAACTACACTAACCAGATTTTTCAGGGTCCTCAGCGCCATACAACTTTGCCTAGGTCACTTGTACTCTTGACTTAGGCCATCTGACTTGGTCCGTGTTTCTTCCTAAGGTTCACCTAGGTACTTTGCCTTGCTTCATGTGGTAACTTTTTAGTGTAGTTCAGACATCCCAATTTTGGGACTTAGCCGATTTTTCATGTATTTCCATATGACCCATAGGGTCCCTTTCTTCATACAAGCTTGCCTAGGGCGATCGGTCAAAACTTGTCTTACTATTCGATTGGTCTTCGCACTTTCCCCTAGGCAGTTTGCCTAGGTGTAGCTTCTTGAGGAGGTCAAAACCCAAAATAAGGAGGTTCAGCCGACCCAAAAACCTACCCTGTCTAAACTACACTAACCAGATTTTTCAGGGTCCTCAGCGCCATACAACTTTGCCTAGGTCACTTGTACTCTTGACTTAGGCCATCTGACTTGGTCCGTGTTTCTTCCTAAGGTTCACCTAGGTACTTTGCCTTGCTTCATGTGGTAACTTTTTAGTGTAGTTCAGACATCCCAATTTTGGGACTTAGCCGATTTTTCATGTATTTCCATATGACCCATAGGGTCCCTTTCTTCATACAAGCTTGCCTAGGGCGATCGGTCAAAACTTGTCTTACTATTCGATTGGTCTTCGCACTTTCACCCTAGGCAGTTTGCCTAGGTGTAGCTTCTTGAGGAGGTCAAAACCCGAAATAAGGAGGTCCGGCCGACCCAAAAACCTACCCTGTCTGAACTACACTAACCAGATTTTTCAGGGTCCTCACCGTCATACAACTTTCCCTAGGTCACTTGAACTCTTGACTTAGGCCATCTGACTTGGTCCGTGTTTCTTCCTAGGGTTCACCTAGGTAGTTTGCCTTGCTTGGTGTGGTAACATTTGAGTGTAGTTCTGACATCCCCATTTTGGGACTTAGCCGATTTTTCGTAAAATACCATATGACCCATCAGGGTCCTTGCCTTCATATAAGTTTGCCTTGCTTGGTGTGGTAACATTTGAGTGTAGTTCTGACATCCCCATTTTGGGACTTAGCCGATTTTTCGTAAAATACCATATGACCCATCAGGGTCCTTTGCTTCATATAAGTTTGCCTTGCTTGGTGTGGTAACTTGTTAGTGTAGTTCTGACATCATCATTTTGGGACTTAGCCGATTTTTCGTAAAATACCATATGACCCATCAGGGTCCTTGCCTTCATATAAGTTTGCCTTGCTTGGTGTGGTAACATTTGAGTGTAGTTCTGACATCCCCATTTTGGGACTTAGCCGATTTTTCGTAAAATACCATATGACCCATCAGGGTCCTTTGCTTCATATAAGTTTGCCTTGCTTGGTGTGGTAACTTGTTAGTGTAGTTCTGACATCATCATTTTGGGACTTAGCCGATTTTTCGTAAAATACCATATGACCCATCAGGGTCCTTGCCTTCATATAAGTTTGCCTTGCTTGGTGTGGTAACATTTGAGTGTAGTTCTGACATCCCCATTTTGGGACTTAGCCGATTTTTCGTAAAATACCATATGACCCATCAGGGTCCTTTGCTTCATATAAGTTTGCCTTGCTTGGTGTGGTAACATTTGAGTGTAGTTCTGACATCACCATTTTGGGACTTAGCCGATTTTTCGTAAAATACCATATGACCCATCAGGGTCCTTTGCTTCATATAAGTTTGCCTTGCTTGGTGTGGTAACATTTGAGTGTAGTTCTGACATCCCCATTTTGGGACTTAGCCGATTTTTCGTAAAATACCATATGACCCATCAGGGTCCTTTGCTTCATATAAGTTTGCCTTGCTTGATGTGGTAACATTTGAGTGTAGTTCTGACATCCCCATTTTGGGACTTAGCCGATTTTTCGTAAAATACCATATGACCCATCAGGGTCCTTGCCTTCATATAAGTTTGCCTTGCTTGGTGTGGTAACATTTGAGTGTAGTTCTGACATCCCCATTTTGGGACTTAGCCGATTTTTCGATCAATACCATATGACCCATCAGGGTCCTTTGCTTCATATAAGTTTGCCTTGCTTGGTGTGGTAACATTTGAGTGTAGTTCTGACATCCCCATTTTGGGACTTAGCCGATTTTTCGATCAATACCATATGACCCATCAGGGTCCTTTGCTTCATATAAGTTTGCCTTGCTTGATGTGGTAACACATGAGTGTAGTTCTGACATCCCCATTTTGGGACTTAGCCGATTTTTCGATCCATCCCATATGACCCATCAGGGTCCTTTTTCTTCATATAAGTTTCCCAAGACTTAGTGCTTTTTTCCTTTGGACACCAATATCACCCTTGCGGGTATCTTTGATCTTCTCACTTTGTATTGGCCGAATGTAGGTCTTGCCATGCCAAACATATAATTGTTCTACACCAAGTCTCTATCTCGTACCGCCAGCTCGGTACATTCGATTAACCTGCCCTTAAGGCACCCGGGACTTAGCCATTTTTTCACATTTTTCATGATTTTGAGGCAACTTTTCTCGACTTTGTCACCTTATATCACCAAGATCCTTTCCCTTTAGCGCTTCACTCTGTTCGTATGATATTTAGCGCTGACTATCACCTTTCTGTCGCTGAGCTCAACTTCTTATTCGGTGCCATAGAGCCAGAGATATTTGGTGTATGCTGTTATAAGGGAAGTTTGTCACTTTTTCAAAGGCCCACTTTGGGACGCCCATATCTCACCTTCAGGTATCTTCGATCTTCTTGTCGTCTATGGACGAAACTTAGGCCTTGTCTTGGCCAACTTATAAATGTTCTACGGCCAAGCCGTATCTCTTACCGCCAGCCCGGTATTCATGGACTTAGTCGGATTTTCGCCTCTCGTGGTAACAATTTCTGACTTTGACTCACAATAACACCCGAACGGTCACATGCTAGCGCTTTGCTTGGTAGGAATTATAGTTAGCGCTACCTTTTCTCTTTCCATCGATACCTTGTTCGTTCCATTCCATGCCATACAGCCGAAGTTATGATGTTTCCCGTTTTCCATATCATGTGGAGCTTATGCTCTGGGAAAACCATCTAACACCTGTACCACCCTTTTGGGTACCACCGATCTCGTCACTATGTTAGGGCCAAATATAGGTTATAACATGCCCAACATATAATTGTTCTACACCAAGTCTCTATCTCTTACCGCCTGCTCGGTATTTTACTCGTAAGTCCAAATTTCACAACTTGTACTTTTTTTCCCAATGTACTCGAGTTTCAATTTTGGTAACATTTTTCGACTTTGACACTTAATAACTTCCAAATCATGCTAGTTAGCGCTTTGCTTTCTTCTAGTCGTATCTAGCGCTGGGTGTTACCTTTCCAAAACATATCCTAGCTTAACAATCCATGCCATACAGCCGGAGCTATACGGTGCACAAGTCAAATCCATTTTAGCCATGTTTCATTTTTGCCAATTTTTGACCACTCGTATCACCCTTCCAGAGTGGTCCGATCTTCTCGCTGTCTATGGACGACTTTTAGGTCTCGTAGAGGCAAACTTATAAGTATTCTACGTCAACCCGCTATCTCTTACCGCCTGCTCGGTATTCTTGGTCTTGTGTGATTTTTGGAAATTTTGGTATTATTTTTCCACTTTGTCGCTTAATAACTCAGTTTTGCTCAACACTTAGCGCTTCGGTTGTTTGGGATTATAGTTAGCGCTCGGTTCGACCTTTCCAACACTGATCTTAGCTTGTCGATCCGTTCCATACAGCCTGAGTTATTCGCGATACCGTGTTTCAACCCATTTCTCAAGTCTCGTTTTGGTCCAACTTTGAACCAGCCATATCACCCTGATGGGTACCTCCGATCTTCTCGCTCTATATTGGCCAAAGTTAGGTCTTGTGGTAACGTACTTATGATTGTTCTACGCCGTGTTCGTAGCTCTTATCGTTCGCCCGCTATTTTCGATCATAAGGTGAATTTTCGCCTCTAAACCACCATTTTTCACCTTTGCCCTCTAATATGACCGACTTGCTCAACACCTAGCGCTTCGCTTGGTAGGACACATAGCTAGCGCTCGTCAAGACCTTTCCAACGCATATCCAAGCTTTCCGATCCGAGCCATACAGCCTGAGCTATAGGCGATACCGTTTTTCCCATTTTCTTGGTCACATGCACTTTAGGGTACCCCTTTTTGCCTTTGACCCTTAATACCTCCTCCGGGTCACTAGTAGGCGCTCAGCTTGGTAGGAAACATAGCTAGAGCAGGCCTTCACCTTTCCAAAACTGCCTCAAGTGTACCGATCCGACATCTAGAACCAAAGTTATGGTCATTCCTATCATGCTCTACTTTCATGGTCAACCTCCACCAAGCACACCTAGGTTGGACCAACTTTCACCAACTCATCTCGAACCCCAAATTTGCTTCGACCTACTAGGTTTCCCTAGTAAAGTGGTCAAAACATCCATTACAACACGACTGGTCTTTCTGGTGGTCGACCTAGGCGACTTTGTTCGACGACCACCACCCCATGGAACTAAAAGACGTCCCTTGATACGGACCACCGATACATTTTCCGGCCTGTCTAAACTACACTCATCGAAATTTTTTTGGGTCCCCACCGTCATACAAGTTTGCCTAGGTCAAGTTTTTCTTCCGGATCGGCCGCGGACCTCACTTTTCATTATCTAGGGAGGCCATAGGGCCCCAAAAGGGGTTTTTTAAAATTTTCGACACTTTCGACTTCGGTCGGATTTTTTCCGATTTTGGTCCGACCTAGGGACTTGGTGGTCCAAGGAGCCTCGGGACCAAACTTTTTTCTCAGGGGTCCCTACCTCCATACAACTTTGCCTAGGTCAATTTTTTGGTCCAAATCGACCGCGGATTTCACTTTTCAATATCTGGGGCTCGTGTAGAGTCCGAATATGAGGTTTTCTCATTTTTCGACATTTTCGACATTTTTGGGATTTTTTCGGGTTTTTCGACCTAGGGGTCCGCCGAACAAATTTTGGGTCAAAAATTTTTATTGAACTAGTCGAAAGTACGCAAAAAGATAAGACTTTTTGCCGAAGACACCATGCCCCGGAACCGACTCCTTCCCCTTCAAAATTGGGGACAAACGTGATTTTTGAAACTTTTCCTTAGGGAGCCAAAGACTTAGAAAATTTTCAAATTCTCGATTTTTCGATTGCGAGCTAGCGCTTTGCGGTCTTCGGCAATGTTGTAGATCTCGACGAGATAAGACTTTTTGGTCAAGGGACATTTTGCCCTCCGACCCCTCCTTCCCCCCGCAAATCGCCCCCCAAAGTGCAATTTTTGCATTTTCACCTCTTTGCACGCACTGTTCGGCCCAAATGGCCACTTTCTATGGGTCTGAGCGCTTTGCAGTCTTCGGCAAACTTTTAGAGCGTACCAAGCCCTAATTATAATTGTTCTACACCACCTTCGTACCTCTTCATCCCTGGCCGCTATTCGCGTACCAAGGTAATTTTTGTTCATTTTGTCAACATTTTTCATCTTTGACTGCTTATATCGGCCTTGCCATGAACCGATAGCGCTTCGCTGTGTTCTAACGTAAGTTAGTACTACTCTTTACCTTTCCAAATCATATCTTAGGTTGCCATTTGCTTGCGTACAGCCGGAGCTATGAGCGATACCGTAAAAAGTACCGAAACTTGGAAAAATCCTTTGATCGCCCATATCCCCCCTTTGGGGGCCAGATATCGAAAAAAGTTCTGATTCAAAAAGTTGCGCATTAACGTGTTCTAGTTATGCCTAGAACATTTCACTTCGCTAGCTGGCCTGCAACTTAGCCGTAATTGGGATTTTAGGGTGTTCTTGGAGGGCCCATTTCCTGCGACTTGGTATCTTTTGGGCCCAATGTTTCTCTGATATCTCCACGAGTTTTCCAGATAGCCTTTTCAAACTTTCAGGGTGCCTAGAACACCTCAAGACCTTTCCAACGCTATGCCGTTTGCCTCGCTCGGACATCTACAGCCAAAGTTATTCGAGGTACACGGTACCTTACCCTGTTTTCTCAGTACTTGGTCGAAAATTTCGATCAGCCATATGACCGACTTGGACAACCCTGAGCGGGTTGGCCCCATATAACTAAACTTTCGTCTCGTGGAGGCAAACTTATAAATATTCCAAGTCAACTCGCTATCTCGTACCGCCTTGACGGTATACTTGGTCCAAAGGCCATTTCCAGCGACTTGGTCGCAATTTCGCTCTAAGTTTCGCTAATACCTTCGTCCGTGGACATGGTGATTTTTTGTTCGTATTTTTCCTTGATAGTCCCACTCAAGACTATTCCATACCAGAGCCAAGCGTCCCGCTAAGTGCCATACAGCCTGAGCAGTAATTCATGAAAGGTACCTCTACCAGTTTTTGCCATACTTGGGTACAAACTTTGTATCGCCCATATCTCCACTTTGGAGGCCAGCCAGCACCTTTGCCCCATATACTTTTTTCTTGGTCATACCATGCACTAAATATAATTGTTCTACGCCAACTTGCTATCTCTTCTCTAACTTGCCGTTATTCTTGGTCCAAGTCCCATTTCATTCGTTTTCGGACCCATTTTGCTATATGTTTCACTAATAGCTTCGGCCATGGACAAGCTGATATTCTGTTTGTATTTTTGCTTGATAGTCCCACTCAAGACCATTCCAAAACACACCGCAACTTGTCGCTCGGTGGCAAACTGACCGAGTTATAATTCATGAAAGATACCTCAACTTGGTACACCATGTGGTCGGCCCAAACCATATACCGACCAAACGACCGACTTGGAGCACCCTGAC